>NW_028124768.1:0-92171 GCF_965194825.1 Balaenoptera physalus | reverse complement strand
CCTGGAACGAGAACAGAGCCTGAAGCCATCCTGCGCTTTTACGGCCAGCTCCCAAAAAGCGAGTTGTAAAATGGAGCTTCAGGGCACTGCAATTCACAAACCTGCAGAGTTATAAATGATAACTCTCGTCCACAAATATATTGAGGGAAGGCAAAAAAGAGGATTTGAAATCAAGGCAGAATTGCAGGAAACAGATTTCAGGAGGTAGATTCGAATCGCCTTTAAAGCACATGAAAAGCGGCAAAACATTGATAATGATGCCCTTGGCCAAAAAGGGCGTATGCGTTTTTTCCTGAATATATTCAGGAAAAAACGCATACGCCCTTTTTGGCCAACCAAGCAACCTGGAAAGGCAAATCAGCGCTACAAAGAAGTCTCGCTTCCCATCGGTCAAATGGGCCATGCTGAAATAAGTGTCAAAACCAGAAATGCAGGACAGGCCATGGAGAAATGGGAGCCTTGCTACGCTGATGGGCGGGATGTAAATTGCCAACAGCCACTCTGGAGAAGGGTACAGTTTGTCCTGAAACATCTAAAAAACACAGCTTAGAGAGCATAGGGCACTTCCATGCATGGGGGTATAAATTGGGAAAGTTAAAAATCAGCAAGACAAAAGCACACCAAAGTTTAGGGCTGCTCTGTTGCCAAGGACCTCCACTTCATTCCACCTTAAATATCCCAGGAAAGATAAAAATGGATAAATAAGTGGTGGTCCTTATGTACAATGGAATATCACTCAGCCATGAAATCAATGTCCTAAGGCTAGTAGCAGCATGATGAGTGGATTTAGGTACGAGACGATTCTAAGTGAAATAAGTCACACAGAAAAGGACACTTCTCATAAGATATCACTTATACAGGGAAAGTAAACACCGTTACACTTGAACTGAATTACAAAACAGAACAGAGTCACACATGCAGAAAACACACTATGGCTGCTTAACAGGAAAGGTGAGGTGGGGTGATACATAAAACAAGGGTTTCAAATGAGCTGAGATACCGTTCCATAAACCCAATATGTAATAGACAAGACCTACTCCTTGCTCAGGGAACTGGACTCAACACCCCCTATTCACCACACAAGGATATATCTGACTAGTAATAATCTTAAAACCTATGTATTGAAATCTCTCTGTTAGTGTGTGAAGTGGGTGTAAAGCGGCATAAACACAGCAGTGAAAAGCAGCTAAACCCCATTCTAAAAATAAATTACTTTTAAAACCCCATGAAACAAAGACAGTGAAAGAGAGAGAAATTCTTACACAATTCGTTCAGGGGCTGTGATGGAACCTGGATTGACCATATCTAGACCCACAGCTGGATGAGACATAAGGGTGGACACTCTTGGGGCTGAGAGGTTTGGTGAGGTTGGGTGAGTAAACGCAGACCCTTTAAAGTAATACTGCGTGGTACCCATCCCATGGGTCCCAAATCTCCAGGTTCAAGGGCATCTTCCTACATCGAAAACATGCATAGAAACCCAGAATATGGTACACCGTGTGATGGGGAAAGGTTTCTAAAACGCACCTCATTTCTCATCTCCTTGTGCTCGGGTTCGCCATTGCAGCCACTTTACTAGCAATCTCCCTACTTGGAGCATCAGCACCTTTAACCTCCTGTTCCGTACAGGTTGCAATTTGTCCTGAGGATGAATGGGAAGATGGGGAACCAATGAGAGACTAGCTGTTGGTGTTGGGACAGGCACAGGGCACTCTATTTTCCCATCAGGAAGAAGAATTAACCACAGGCTCAGCCTGCCCCCTGGAACGAGAACAGGGCCTGAAGCCATCCTGCGCTTTTACGGCCAGCTCCCAAAAAGCGAGTTGTAAAATGGAGCTTCAGGGCACTGCAATTCACAAACCTGCAGAGTTATAAATGATAACTCTCGTCCACAAATATATTGAGGGAAGGCAAAAAAGAGGATTTGAAATCAAGGCAGAATTGCAGGAAACAGATTTCAGGAGGTAGATACGAATCGCCTTTAAAGCACATGAAAAGCGGCAAAACATTGATAATGATGCCCTTGGCCAAAAAGGGCGTATGCGTTTTTTCCTGAATATATTCAGGAAAAAACGCATACGCCCTTTTTGGCCAACCAAGCAACCTGGAAAGGCAAATCAGCGCTACAAAGAAGTCTCGCTTCCCATCGGTCAAATGGGCCATGCTGAAAAAAGGGTCAAAACCAGAAATGCAGGACAGGCCATGGAGAAATGGGAGCCTTGCTACGCTGATGGGCGGGATGTAAATTGCCAACAGCCACTCTGGAGAAGGGTACAGTGAGTCCTGAAACATCTAAAAAACACAGCTTAGAGAGCATAGGGCACTTCCATGCATGGGGGTATAAATTGGGAAAGTTAAAAATCAGCAAGACACAGGAACACCAAAGTTTAGGGCTTCTCTGTTGCCAAGGACCTCCACTTCATTCCACCTTAAATATCCCAGGAAAGATAAAAATGGATAAATAAGTGGTGGTCCTTATGTACAATGGAATATCACTCAGCCATGAAATCAATGTCCTAAGGCAAGTAGCAGCATGATGAGTGGATTTAGGTACGACGATTCTAAGGGAAATAAGTCACACAGAAAAGGACACTTCTCATAAGATATCACTTATACAGGGAAAGTAAAAACCGTTACACTTGAACTGAATTACAAAACAGAACAGAGTCACACATGCAGAAAACACACTATGGCTGCTTAACAGGAAAGGTGAGGTGGGGTGATACATAAAACAAGGGTTTCAAATGAGCTGAGATACCGTTCCATAAACCCAATATGTAATAGACAAGACCTACTCCTTGCTCAGGGAACTGGACTCAACACCCCCTATTCACCACACAAGGATATATCTGACTAGTAATAATCTTAAAACCTATGTATTGAAATCTCTCTGTTAGTGTGTGAAGTGGGTGTAAAGCGGCATAAACACAGCAGTGAAAAGCAGCTAAACCCCATTCTAAAAATAAATTACTTTTAAAACCCCATGAAACAAAGACAGTGAAAGAGAGAGAAATTCTTACACAATTCGTTCAGGGGCTGTGATGGAACCTGGATTGACCATATCTAGACCCACAGCTGGATGAGACATAAGGGTGGACACTCTTGGGGCTGAGAGGTTTGGTGAGGTTGGGTGAGTAAACGCAGACCCTTTAAAGTAATACTGCGTGGTACCCATCCCATGGGTCCCAAATCTCCAGGTTCAAGGGCATCTTCCTACATCGAAAACATGCATAGAAACCCAGAATATGGTACACCGTGTGATGGGGAAAGGTTTCTAAAACGCACCTCATTTCTCATCTCCTTGTGCTCGGGTTCGCCATTGCAGCCACTTTACTAGCAATCTCCCTACTTGGAGCATCAGCACCTTTAACCTCCTGTTCCGTACAGGTTGCAATTTGTCCTGAGGATGAATGGGAAGATGGGGAACCAATGAGAGACTAGCTGTTGGTGTTGGGACAGGCACAGGGCACTCTATTTTCCCATCAGGAAGAAGAATTAACCACAGGCTCAGCCTGCCCCCTGGAACGAGAACAGGGCCTGAAGCCATCCTGCGCTTTTACGGCCAGCTCCCAAAAAGCGAGTTGTAAAATGGAGCTTCAGGGCACTGCAATTCACAAACCTGCAGAGTTATAAATGATAACTCTCGTCCACAAATATATTGAGGGAAGGCAAAAAAGAGGATTTGAAATCAAGGCAGAATTGCAGGAAACAGATTTCAGGAGGTAGATACGAATCGCCTTTAAAGCACATGAAAAGCGGCAAAACATTGATAATGATGCCCTTGGCCAAAAAGGGCGTATGCGTTTTTTCCTGAATATATTCAGGAAAAAACGCATACGCCCTTTTTGGCCAACCAAGCAACCTGGAAAGGCAAATCAGCGCTACAAAGAAGTCTCGCTTCCCATCGGTCAAATGGGCCATGCTGAAAAAAGGGTCAAAACCAGAAATGCAGGACAGGCCATGGAGAAATGGGAGCCTTGCTACGCTGATGGGCGGGATGTAAATTGCCAACAGCCACTCTGGAGAAGGGTACAGTGAGTCCTGAAACATCTAAAAAACACAGCTTAGAGAGCATAGGGCACTTCCATGCATGGGGGTATAAATTGGGAAAGTTAAAAATCAGCAAGACACAGGAACACCAAAGTTTAGGGCTTCTCTGTTGCCAAGGACCTCCACTTCATTCCACCTTAAATATCCCAGGAAAGATAAAAATGGATAAATAAGTGGTGGTCCTTATGTACAATGGAATATCACTCAGCCATGAAATCAATGTCCTAAGGCAAGTAGCAGCATGATGAGTGGATTTAGGTACGACGATTCTAAGGGAAATAAGTCACACAGAAAAGGACACTTCTCATAAGATATCACTTATACAGGGAAAGTAAAAACCGTTACACTTGAACTGAATTACAAAACAGAACAGAGTCACACATGCAGAAAACACACTATGGCTGCTTAACAGGAAAGGTGAGGTGGGGTGATACATAAAACAAGGGTTTCAAATGAGCTGAGATACCGTTCCATAAACCCAATATGTAATAGACAAGACCTACTCCTTGCTCAGGGAACTGGACTCAACACCCCCTATTCACCACACAAGGATATATCTGACTAGTAATAATCTTAAAACCTATGTATTGAAATCTCTCTGTTAGTGTGTGAAGTGGGTGTAAAGCGGCATAAACACAGCAGTGAAAAGCAGCTAAACCCCATTCTAAAAATAAATTACTTTTAAAACCCCATGAAACAAAGACAGTGAAAGAGAGAGAAATTCTTACACAATTCGTTCAGGGGCTGTGATGGAACCTGGATTGACCATATCTAGACCCACAGCTGGATGAGACATAAGGGTGGACACTCTTGGGGCTGAGAGGTTTGGTGAGGTTGGGTGAGTAAACGCAGACCCTTTAAAGTAATACTGCGTGGTACCCATCCCATGGGTCCCAAATCTCCAGGTTCAAGGGCATCTTCCTACATCGAAAACATGCATAGAAACCCAGAATATGGTACACCGTGTGATGGGGAAAGGTTTCTAAAACGCACCTCATTTCTCATCTCCTTGTGCTCGGGTTCGCCATTGCAGCCACTTTACTAGCAATCTCCCTACTTGGAGCATCAGCACCTTTAACCTCCTGTTCCGTACAGGTTGCAATTTGTCCTGAGGATGAATGGGAAGATGGGGAACCAATGAGAGACTAGCTGTTGGTGTTGGGACAGGCACAGGGCACTCTATTTTCCCATCAGGAAGAAGAATTAACCACAGGCTCAGCCTGCCCCCTGGAACGAGAACAGGGCCTGAAGCCATCCTGCGCTTTTACGGCCAGCTCCCAAAAAGCGAGTTGTAAAATGGAGCTTCAGGGCACTGCAATTCACAAACCTGCAGAGTTATAAATGATAACTCTCGTCCACAAATATATTGAGGGAAGGCAAAAAAGAGGATTTGAAATCAAGGCAGAATTGCAGGAAACAGATTTCAGGAGGTAGATTCGAATCGCCTTTAAAGCACATGAAAAGCGGCAAAACATTGATAATGATGCCCTTGGCCAAAAAGGGCGTATGCGTTTTTTCCTGAATATATTCAGGAAAAAACGCATACGCCCTTTTTGGCCAACCAAGCAACCTGGAAAGGCAAATCAGCGCTACAAAGAAGTCTCGCTTCCCATCGGTCAAATGGGCCATGCTGAAAAAAGGGTCAAAACCAGAAATGCAGGACAGGCCATGGAGAAATGGGAGCCTTGCTACGCTGATGGGCGGGATGTAAATTGCCAACAGCCACTCTGGAGAAGGGTACAGTGAGTCCTGAAACATCTAAAAAACACAGCTTAGAGAGCATAGGGCACTTCCATGCATGGGGGTATAAATTGGGAAAGTTAAAAATCAGCAAGACACAGGAACACCAAAGTTTAGGGCTTCTCTGTTGCCAAGGACCTCCACTTCATTCCACCTTAAATATCCCAGGAAAGATAAAAATGGATAAATAAGTGGTGGTCCTTATGTACAATGGAATATCACTCAGCCATGAAATCAATGTCCTAAGGCAAGTAGCAGCATGATGAGTGGATTTAGGTACGACGATTCTAAGGGAAATAAGTCACACAGAAAAGGACACTTCTCATAAGATATCACTTATACAGGGAAAGTAAAAACCGTTACACTTGAACTGAATTACAAAACAGAACAGAGTCACACATGCAGAAAACACACTATGGCTGCTTAACAGGAAAGGTGAGGTGGGGTGATACATAAAACAAGGGTTTCAAATGAGCTGAGATACCGTTCCATAAACCCAATATGTAATAGACAAGACCTACTCCTTGCTCAGGGAACTGGACTCAACACCCCCTATTCACCACACAAGGATATATCTGACTAGTAATAATCTTAAAACCTATGTATTGAAATCTCTCTGTTAGTGTGTGAAGTGGGTGTAAAGCGGCATAAACACAGCAGTGAAAAGCAGCTAAACCCCATTCTAAAAATAAATTACTTTTAAAACCCCATGAAACAAAGACAGTGAAAGAGAGAGAAATTCTTACACAATTCGTTCAGGGGCTGTGATGGAACCTGGATTGACCATATCTAGACCCACAGCTGGATGAGACATAAGGGTGGACACTCTTGGGGCTGAGAGGTTTGGTGAGGTTGGGTGAGTAAACGCAGACCCTTTAAAGTAATACTGCGTGGTACCCATCCCATGGGTCCCAAATCTCCAGGTTCAAGGGCATCTTCCTACATCGAAAACATGCATAGAAACCCAGAATATGGTACACCGTGTGATGGGGAAAGGTTTCTAAAACGCACCTCATTTCTCATCTCCTTGTGCTCGGGTTCGCCATTGCAGCCACTTTACTAGCAATCTCCCTACTTGGAGCATCAGCACCTTTAACCTCCTGTTCCGTACAGGTTGCAATTTGTCCTGAGGATGAATGGGAAGATGGGGAACCAATGAGAGACTAGCTGTTGGTGTTGGGACAGGCACAGGGCACTCTATTTTCCCATCAGGAAGAAGAATTAACCACAGGCTCAGCCTGCCCCCTGGAACGAGAACAGGCCTGAAGCCATCCTGCGCTTTTACGGCCAGCTCCCAAAAAGCGAGTTGTAAAATGGAGCTTCAGGGCACTGCAATTCACAAACCTGCAGAGTTATAAATGATAACTCTCGTCCACAAATATATTGAGGGAAGGCAAAAAAGAGGATTTGAAATCAAGGCAGAATTGCAGGAAACAGATTTCAGGAGGTAGATACGAATCGCCTTTAAAGCACATGAAAAGCGGCAAAACATTGATAATGATGCCCTTGGCCAAAAAGGGCCTATGCGTTTTTTCCTGAATATATTCAGGAAAAAACGCATACGCCCTTTTTGGCCAACCAAGCAACCTGGAAAGGCAAATCAGCGCTACAAAGAAGTCTCGCTTCCCATCGGTCAAATGGGCCATGCTGAAAAAAGGGTCAAAACCAGAAATGCAGGACAGGCCATGGAGAAATGGGAGCCTTGCTACGCTGATGGGCGGGATGTAAATTGCCAACAGCCACTCTGGAGAAGGGTACAGTGAGTCCTGAAACATCTAAAAAACACAGCTTAGAGAGCATAGGGCACTTCCATGCATGGGGGTATAAATTGGGAAAGTTAAAAATCAGCAAGACACAGGAACACCAAAGTTTAGGGCTTCTCTGTTGCCAAGGACCTCCACTTCATTCCACCTTAAATATCCCAGGAAAGATAAAAATGGATAAATAAGTGGGTGGTCCTTATGTACAATGGAATATCACTCAGCCATGAAATCAATGTCCTAAGGCAAGTAGCAGCATGATGAGTGGATTTAGGTACGACGATTCTAAGGGAAATAAGTCACACAGAAAAGGACACTTCTCATAAGATATCACTTATACAGGGAAAGTAAAAACCGTTACACTTGAACTGAATTACAAAACAGAACAGAGTCACACATGCAGAAAACACACTATGGCTGCTTAACAGGAAAGGTGAGGTGGGGTGATACATAAAACAAGGGTTTCAAATGAGCTGAGATACCGTTCCATAAACCCAATATGTAATAGACAAGACCTACTCCTTGCTCAGGGAACTGGACTCAACACCCCCTATTCACCACACAAGGATATATCTGACTAGTAATAATCTTAAAACCTATGTATTGAAATCTCTCTGTTAGTGTGTGAAGTGGGTGTAAAGCGGCATAAACACAGCAGTGAAAAGCAGCTAAACCCCATTCTAAAAATAAATTACTTTTAAAACCCCATGAAACAAAGACAGTGAAAGAGAGAGAAATTCTTACACAATTCGTTCAGGGGCTGTGATGGAACCTGGATTGACCATATCTAGACCCACAGCTGGATGAGACATAAGGGTGGACACTCTTGGGGCTGAGAGGTTTGGTGAGGTTGGGTGAGTAAACGCAGACCCTTTAAAGTAATACTGCGTGGTACCCATCCCATGGGTCCCAAATCTCCAGGTTCAAGGGCATCTTCCTACATCGAAAACATGCATAGAAACCCAGAATATGGTACACCGTGTGATGGGGAAAGGTTTCTAAAACGCACCTCATTTCTCATCTCCTTGTGCTCGGGTTCGCCATTGCAGCCACTTTACTAGCAATCTCCCTACTTGGAGCATCAGCACCTTTAACCTCCTGTTCCGTACAGGTTGCAATTTGTCCTGAGGATGAATGGGAAGATGGGGAACCAATGAGAGACTAGCTGTTGGTGTTGGGACAGGCACAGGGCACTCTATTTTCCCATCAGGAAGAAGAATTAACCACAGGCTCAGCCTGCCCCCTGGAACGAGAACAGGGCCTGAAGCCATCCTGCGCTTTTACGGCCAGCTCCCAAAAAGCGAGTTGTAAAATGGAGCTTCAGGGCACTGCAATTCACAAACCTGCAGAGTTATAAATGATAACTCTCGTCCACAAATATATTGAGGGAAGGCAAAAAAGAGGATTTGAAATCAAGGCAGAATTGCAGGAAACAGATTTCAGGAGGTAGATACGAATCGCCTTTAAAGCACATGAAAAGCGGCAAAACATTGATAATGATGCCCTTGGCCAAAAAGGGCCTATGCGTTTTTTCCTGAATATATTCAGGAAAAAACGCATACGCCCTTTTTGGCCAACCAAGCAACCTGGAAAGGCAAATCAGCGCTACAAAGAAGTCTCGCTTCCCATCGGTCAAATGGGCCATGCTGAAAAAAGGGTCAAAACCAGAAATGCAGGACAGGCCATGGAGAAATGGGAGCCTTGCTACGCTGATGGGCGGGATGTAAATTGCCAACAGCCACTCTGGAGAAGGGTACAGTGAGTCCTGAAACATCTAAAAAACACAGCTTAGAGAGCATAGGGCACTTCCATGCATGGGGGTATAAATTGGGAAAGTTAAAAATCAGCAAGACACAGGAACACCAAAGTTTAGGGCTTCTCTGTTGCCAAGGACCTCCACTTCATTCCACCTTAAATATCCCAGGAAAGATAAAAATGGATAAATAAGTGGTGGTCCTTATGTACAATGGAATATCACTCAGCCATGAAATCAATGTCCTAAGGCAAGTAGCAGCATGATGAGTGGATTTAGGTACGACGATTCTAAGGGAAATAAGTCACACAGAAAAGGACACTTCTCATAAGATATCACTTATACAGGGAAAGTAAAAACCGTTTACACTTGAACTGAATTACAAAACAGAACAGAGTCACACATGCAGAAAACACACTATGGCTGCTTAACAGGAAAGGTGAGGTGGGGTGATACATAAAACAAGGGTTTCAAATGAGCTGAGATACCGTTCCATAAACCCAATATGTAATAGACAAGACCTACTCCTTGCTCAGGGAACTGGACTCAACACCCCCTATTCACCACACAAGGATATATCTGACTAGTAATAATCTTAAAACCTATGTATTGAAATCTCTCTGTTAGTGTGTGAAGTGGGTGTAAAGCGGCATAAACACAGCAGTGAAAAGCAGCTAAACCCCATTCTAAAAATAAATTACTTTTAAAACCCCATGAAACAAAGACAGTGAAAGAGAGAGAAATTCTTACACAATTCGTTCAGGGGCTGTGATGGAACCTGGATTGACCATATCTAGACCCACAGCTGGATGAGACATAAGGGTGGACACTCTTGGGGCTGAGAGGTTTGGTGAGGTTGGGTGAGTAAACGCAGACCCTTTAAAGTAATACTGCGTGGTACCCATCCCATGGGTCCCAAATCTCCAGGTTCAAGGGCATCTTCCTACATCGAAAACATGCATAGAAACCCAGAATATGGTACACCGTGTGATGGGGAAAGGTTTCTAAAACGCACCTCATTTCTCATCTCCTTGTGCTCGGGTTCGCCATTGCAGCCACTTTACTAGCAATCTCCCTACTTGGAGCATCAGCACCTTTAACCTCCTGTTCCGTACAGGTTGCAATTTGTCCTGAGGATGAATGGGAAGATGGGGAACCAATGAGAGACTAGCTGTTGGTGTTGGGACAGGCACAGGGCACTCTATTTTCCCATCAGGAAGAAGAATTAACCACAGGCTCAGCCTGCCCCCTGGAACGAGAACAGGGCCTGAAGCCATCCTGCGCTTTTACGGCCAGCTCCCAAAAAGCGAGTTGTAAAATGGAGCTTCAGGGCACTGCAATTCACAAACCTGCAGAGTTATAAATGATAACTCTCGTCCACAAATATATTGAGGGAAGGCAAAAAAGAGGATTTGAAATCAAGGCAGAATTGCAGGAAACAGATTTCAGGAGGTAGATACGAATCGCCTTTAAAGCACATGAAAAGCGGCAAAACATTGATAATGATGCCCTTGGCCAAAAAGGGCCTATGCGTTTTTTCCTGAATATATTCAGGAAAAAACGCATACGCCCTTTTTGGCCAACCAAGCAACCTGGAAAGGCAAATCAGCGCTACAAAGAAGTCTCGCTTCCCATCGGTCAAATGGGCCATGCTGAAAAAAGGGTCAAAACCAGAAATGCAGGACAGGCCATGGAGAAATGGGAGCCTTGCTACGCTGATGGGCGGGATGTAAATTGCCAACAGCCACTCTGGAGAAGGGTACAGTGAGTCCTGAAACATCTAAAAAACACAGCTTAGAGAGCATAGGGCACTTCCATGCATGGGGGTATAAATTGGGAAAGTTAAAATCAGCAAGACACAGGAACACCAAAGTTTAGGGCTTCTCTGTTGCCAAGGACCTCCACTTCATTCCACCTTAAATATCCCAGGAAAGATAAAAATGGATAAATAAGTGGTGGTCCTTATGTACAATGGAATATCACTCAGCCATGAAATCAATGTCCTAAGGCAAGTAGCAGCATGATGAGTGGATTTAGGTACGACGATTCTAAGGGAAATAAGTCACACAGAAAAGGACACTTCTCATAAGATATCACTTATACAGGGAAAGTAAAAACCGTTACACTTGAACTGAATTACAAAACAGAACAGAGTCACACATGCAGAAAACACACTATGGCTGCTTAACAGGAAAGGTGAGGTGGGGTGATACATAAAACAAGGGTTTCAAATGAGCTGAGATACCGTTCCATAAACCCAATATGTAATAGACAAGACCTACTCCTTGCTCAGGGAACTGGACTCAACACCCCCTATTCACCACACAAGGATATATCTGACTAGTAATAATCTTAAAACCTATGTATTGAAATCTCTCTGTTAGTGTGTGAAGTGGGTGTAAAGCGGCATAAACACAGCAGTGAAAAGCAGCTAAACCCCATTCTAAAAATAAATTACTTTTAAAACCCCATGAAACAAAGACAGTGAAAGAGAGAGAAATTCTTACACAATTCGTTCAGGGGCTGTGATGGAACCTGGATTGACCATATCTAGACCCACAGCTGGATGAGACATAAGGGTGGACACTCTTGGGGCTGAGAGGTTTGGTGAGGTTGGGTGAGTAAACGCAGACCCTTTAAAGTAATACTGCGTGGTACCCATCCCATGGGTCCCAAATCTCCAGGTTCAAGGGCATCTTCCTACATCGAAAACATGCATAGAAACCCAGAATATGGTACACCGTGTGATGGGGAAAGGTTTCTAAAACGCACCTCATTTCTCATCTCCTTGTGCTCGGGTTCGCCATTGCAGCCACTTTACTAGCAATCTCCCTACTTGGAGCATCAGCACCTTTAACCTCCTGTTCCGTACAGGTTGCAATTTGTCCTGAGGATGAATGGGAAGATGGGGAACCAATGAGAGACTAGCTGTTGGTGTTGGGACAGGCACAGGGCACTCTATTTTCCCATCAGGAAGAAGAATTAACCACAGGCTCAGCCTGCCCCCTGGAACGAGAACAGGGCCTGAAGCCATCCTGCGCTTTTACGGCCAGCTCCCAAAAAGCGAGTTGTAAAATGGAGCTTCAGGGCACTGCAATTCACAAACCTGCAGAGTTATAAATGATAACTCTCGTCCACAAATATATTGAGGGAAGGCAAAAAAGAGGATTTGAAATCAAGGCAGAATTGCAGGAAACAGATTTCAGGAGGTAGATACGAATCGCCTTTAAAGCACATGAAAAGCGGCAAAACATTGATAATGATGCCCTTGGCCAAAAAGGGCCTATGCGTTTTTTCCTGAATATATTCAGGAAAAAACGCATACGCCCTTTTTGGCCAACCAAGCAACCTGGAAAGGCAAATCAGCGCTACAAAGAAGTCTCGCTTCCCATCGGTCAAATGGGCCATGCTGAAAAAAGGGTCAAAACCAGAAATGCAGGACAGGCCATGGAGAAATGGGAGCCTTGCTACGCTGATGGGCGGGATGTAAATTGCCAACAGCCACTCTGGAGAAGGGTACAGTGAGTCCTGAAACATCTAAAAAACACAGCTTAGAGAGCATAGGGCACTTCCATGCATGGGGGTATAAATTGGGAAAGTTAAAAATCAGCAAGACACAGGAACACCAAAGTTTAGGGCTTCTCTGTTGCCAAGGACCTCCACTTCATTCCACCTTAAATATCCCAGGAAAGATAAAAATGGATAAATAAGTGGTGGTCCTTATGTACAATGGAATATCACTCAGCCATGAAATCAATGTCCTAAGGCAAGTAGCAGCATGATGAGTGGATTTAGGTACGACGATTCTAAGGGAAATAAGTCACACAGAAAAGGACACTTCTCATAAGATATCACTTATACAGGGAAAGTAAAAACCGTTACACTTGAACTGAATTACAAAACAGAACAGAGTCACACATGCAGAAAACACACTATGGCTGCTTAACAGGAAAGGTGAGGTGGGGTGATACATAAAACAAGGGTTTCAAATGAGCTGAGATACCGTTCCATAAACCCAATATGTAATAGACAAGACCTACTCCTTGCTCAGGGAACTGGACTCAACACCCCCTATTCACCACACAAGGATATATCTGACTAGTAATAATCTTAAAACCTATGTATTGAAATCTCTCTGTTAGTGTGTGAAGTGGGTGTAAAGCGGCATAAACACAGCAGTGAAAAGCAGCTAAACCCCATTCTAAAAATAAATTACTTTTAAAACCCCATGAAACAAAGACAGTGAAAGAGAGAGAAATTCTTACACAATTCGTTCAGGGGCTGTGATGGAACCTGGATTGACCATATCTAGACCCACAGCTGGATGAGACATAAGGGTGGACACTCTTGGGGCTGAGAGGTTTGGTGAGGTTGGGTGAGTAAACGCAGACCCTTTAAAGTAATACTGCGTGGTACCCATCCCATGGGTCCCAAATCTCCAGGTTCAAGGGCATCTTCCTACATCGAAAACATGCATAGAAACCCAGAATATGGTACACCGTGTGATGGGGAAAGGTTTCTAAAACGCACCTCATTTCTCATCTCCTTGTGCTCGGGTTCGCCATTGCAGCCACTTTACTAGCAATCTCCCTACTTGGAGCATCAGCACCTTTAACCTCCTGTTCCGTACAGGTTGCAATTTGTCCTGAGGATGAATGGGAAGATGGGGAACCAATGAGAGACTAGCTGTTGGTGTTGGGACAGGCACAGGGCACTCTATTTTCCCATCAGGAAGAAGAATTAACCACAGGCTCAGCCTGCCCCCTGGAACGAGAACAGGGCCTGAAGCCATCCTGCGCTTTTACGGCCAGCTCCCAAAAAGCGAGTTGTAAAATGGAGCTTCAGGGCACTGCAATTCACAAACCTGCAGAGTTATAAATGATAACTCTCGTCCACAAATATATTGAGGGAAGGCAAAAAAGAGGATTTGAAATCAAGGCAGAATTGCAGGAAACAGATTTCAGGAGGTAGATACGAATCGCCTTTAAAGCACATGAAAAGCGGCAAAACATTGATAATGATGCCCTTGGCCAAAAAGGGCCTATGCGTTTTTTCCTGAATATATTCAGGAAAAAACGCATACGCCCTTTTTGGCCAACCAAGCAACCTGGAAAGGCAAATCAGCGCTACAAAGAAGTCTCGCTTCCCATCGGTCAAATGGGCCATGCTGAAAAAAGGGTCAAAACCAGAAATGCAGGACAGGCCATGGAGAAATGGGAGCCTTGCTACGCTGATGGGCGGGATGTAAATTGCCAACAGCCACTCTGGAGAAGGGTACAGTGAGTCCTGAAACATCTAAAAAACACAGCTTAGAGAGCATAGGGCACTTCCATGCATGGGGGTATAAATTGGGAAAGTTAAAAATCAGCAAGACACAGGAACACCAAAGTTTAGGGCTTCTCTGTTGCCAAGGACCTCCACTTCATTCCACCTTAAATATCCCAGGAAAGATAAAAATGGATAAATAAGTGGTGGTCCTTATGTACAATGGAATATCACTCAGCCATGAAATCAATGTCCTAAGGCAAGTAGCAGCATGATGAGTGGATTTAGGTACGACGATTCTAAGGGAAATAAGTCACACAGAAAAGGACACTTCTCATAAGATATCACTTATACAGGGAAAGTAAAAACCGTTACACTTGAACTGAATTACAAAACAGAACAGAGTCACACATGCAGAAAACACACTATGGCTGCTTAACAGGAAAGGTGAGGTGGGGTGATACATAAAACAAGGGTTTCAAATGAGCTGAGATACCGTTCCATAAACCCAATATGTAATAGACAAGACCTACTCCTTGCTCAGGGAACTGGACTCAACACCCCCTATTCACCACACAAGGATATATCTGACTAGTAATAATCTTAAAACCTATGTATTGAAATCTCTCTGTTAGTGTGTGAAGTGGGTGTAAAGCGGCATAAACACAGCAGTGAAAAGCAGCTAAACCCCATTCTAAAAATAAATTACTTTTAAAACCCCATGAAACAAAGACAGTGAAAGAGAGAGAAATTCTTACACAATTCGTTCAGGGGCTGTGATGGAACCTGGATTGACCATATCTAGACCCACAGCTGGATGAGACATAAGGGTGGACACTCTTGGGGCTGAGAGGTTTGGTGAGGTTGGGTGAGTAAACGCAGACCCTTTAAAGTAATACTGCGTGGTACCCATCCCATGGGTCCCAAATCTCCAGGTTCAAGGGCATCTTCCTACATCGAAAACATGCATAGAAACCCAGAATATGGTACACCGTGTGATGGGGAAAGGTTTCTAAAACGCACCTCATTTCTCATCTCCTTGTGCTCGGGTTCGCCATTGCAGCCACTTTACTAGCAATCTCCCTACTTGGAGCATCAGCACCTTTAACCTCCTGTTCCGTACAGGTTGCAATTTGTCCTGAGGATGAATGGGAAGATGGGGAACCAATGAGAGACTAGCTGTTGGTGTTGGGACAGGCACAGGGCACTCTATTTTCCCATCAGGAAGAAGAATTAACCACAGGCTCAGCCTGCCCCCTGGAACGAGAACAGGGCCTGAAGCCATCCTGCGCTTTTACGGCCAGCTCCCAAAAAGCGAGTTGTAAAATGGAGCTTCAGGGCACTGCAATTCACAAACCTGCAGAGTTATAAATGATAACTCTCGTCCACAAATATATTGAGGGAAGGCAAAAAAGAGGATTTGAAATCAAGGCAGAATTGCAGGAAACAGATTTCAGGAGGTAGATACGAATCGCCTTTAAAGCACATGAAAAGCGGCAAAACATTGATAATGATGCCCTTGGCCAAAAAGGGCCTATGCGTTTTTTCCTGAATATATTCAGGAAAAAACGCATACGCCCTTTTTGGCCAACCAAGCAACCTGGAAAGGCAAATCAGCGCTACAAAGAAGTCTCGCTTCCCATCGGTCAAATGGGCCATGCTGAAAAAAGGGTCAAAACCAGAAATGCAGGACAGGCCATGGAGAAATGGGAGCCTTGCTACGCTGATGGGCGGGATGTAAATTGCCAACAGCCACTCTGGAGAAGGGTACAGTGAGTCCTGAAACATCTAAAAAACACAGCTTAGAGAGCATAGGGCACTTCCATGCATGGGGGTATAAATTGGGAAAGTTAAAAATCAGCAAGACACAGGAACACCAAAGTTTAGGGCTTCTCTGTTGCCAAGGACCTCCACTTCATTCCACCTTAAATATCCCAGGAAAGATAAAAATGGATAAATAAGTGGTGGTCCTTATGTACAATGGAATATCACTCAGCCATGAAATCAATGTCCTAAGGCAAGTAGCAGCATGATGAGTGGATTTAGGTACGACGATTCTAAGGGAAATAAGTCACACAGAAAAGGACACTTCTCATAAGATATCACTTATACAGGGAAAGTAAAAACCGTTACACTTGAACTGAATTACAAAACAGAACAGAGTCACACATGCAGAAAACACACTATGGCTGCTTAACAGGAAAGGTGAGGTGGGGTGATACATAAAACAAGGGTTTCAAATGAGCTGAGATACCGTTCCATAAACCCAATATGTAATAGACAAGACCTACTCCTTGCTCAGGGAACTGGACTCAACACCCCCTATTCACCACACAAGGATATATCTGACTAGTAATAATCTTAAAACCTATGTATTGAAATCTCTCTGTTAGTGTGTGAAGTGGGTGTAAAGCGGCATAAACACAGCAGTGAAAAGCAGCTAAACCCCATTCTAAAAATAAATTACTTTTAAAACCCCATGAAACAAAGACAGTGAAAGAGAGAGAAATTCTTACACAATTCGTTCAGGGGCTGTGATGGAACCTGGATTGACCATATCTAGACCCACAGCTGGATGAGACATAAGGGTGGACACTCTTGGGGCTGAGAGGTTTGGTGACGTTGGGTGAGTAAACGCAGACCCTTTAAAGTAATACTGCGTGGTACCCATCCCATGGGTCCCAAATCTCCAGGTTCAAGGGCATCTTCCTACATCGAAAACATGCATAGAAACCCAGAATATGGTACACCGTGTGATGGGGAAAGGTTTCTAAAACGCACCTCATTTCTCATCTCCTTGTGCTCGGGTTCGCCATTGCAGCCACTTTACTAGCAATCTCCCTACTTGGAGCATCAGCACCTTTAACCTCCTGTTCCGTACAGGTTGCAATTTGTCCTGAGGATGAATGGGAAGATGGGGAACCAATGAGAGACTAGCTGTTGGTGTTGGGACAGGCACAGGGCACTCTATTTTCCCATCAGGAAGAAGAATTAACCACAGGCTCAGCCTGCCCCCTGGAACGAGAACAGGGCCTGAAGCCATCCTGCGCTTTTACGGCCAGCTCCCAAAAAGCGAGTTGTAAAATGGAGCTTCAGGGCACTGCAATTCACAAACCTGCAGAGTTATAAATGATAACTCTCGTCCACAAATATATTGAGGGAAGGCAAAAAAGAGGATTTGAAATCAAGGCAGAATTGCAGGAAACAGATTTCAGGAGGTAGATACGAATCGCCTTTAAAGCACATGAAAAGCGGCAAAACATTGATAATGATGCCCTTGGCCAAAAAGGGCGTATGCGTTTTTTCCTGAATATATTCAGGAAAAAACGCATACGCCCTTTTTGGCCAACCAAGCAACCTGGAAAGGCAAATCAGCGCTACAAAGAAGTCTCGCTTCCCATCGGTCAAATGGGCCATGCTGAAAAAAGGGTCAAAACCAGAAATGCAGGACAGGCCATGGAGAAATGGGAGCCTTGCTACGCTGATGGGCGGGATGTAAATTGCCAACAGCCACTCTGGAGAAGGGTACAGTGAGTCCTGAAACATCTAAAAAACACAGCTTAGAGAGCATAGGGCACTTCCATGCATGGGGGTATAAATTGGGAAAGTTAAAAATCAGCAAGACACAGGAACACCAAAGTTTAGGGCTTCTCTGTTGCCAAGGACCTCCACTTCATTCCACCTTAAATATCCCAGGAAAGATAAAAATGGATAAATAAGTGGTGGTCCTTATGTACAATGGAATATCACTCAGCCATGAAATCAATGTCCTAAGGCAAGTAGCAGCATGATGAGTGGATTTAGGTACGACGATTCTAAGGGAAATAAGTCACACAGAAAAGGACACTTCTCATAAGATATCACTTATACAGGGAAAGTAAAAACCGTTACACTTGAACTGAATTACAAAACAGAACAGAGTCACACATGCAGAAAACACACTATGGCTGCTTAACAGGAAAGGTGAGGTGGGGTGATACATAAAACAAGGGTTTCAAATGAGCTGAGATACCGTTCCATAAACCCAATATGTAATAGACAAGACCTACTCCTTGCTCAGGGAACTGGACTCAACACCCCCTATTCACCACACAAGGATATATCTGACTAGTAATAATCTTAAAACCTATGTATTGAAATCTCTCTGTTAGTGTGTGAAGTGGGTGTAAAGCGGCATAAACACAGCAGTGAAAAGCAGCTAAACCCCATTCTAAAAATAAATTACTTTTAAAACCCCATGAAACAAAGACAGTGAAAGAGAGAGAAATTCTTACACAATTCGTTCAGGGGCTGTGATGGAACCTGGATTGACCATATCTAGACCCACAGCTGGATGAGACATAAGGGTGGACACTCTTGGGGCTGAGAGGTTTGGTGACGTTGGGTGAGTAAACGCAGACCCTTTAAAGTAATACTGCGTGGTACCCATCCCATGGGTCCCAAATCTCCAGGTTCAAGGGCATCTTCCTACATCGAAAACATGCATAGAAACCCAGAATATGGTACACCGTGTGATGGGGAAAGGTTTCTAAAACGCACCTCATTTCTCATCTCCTTGTGCTCGGGTTCGCCATTGCAGCCACTTTACTAGCAATCTCCCTACTTGGAGCATCAGCACCTTTAACCTCCTGTTCCGTACAGGTTGCAATTTGTCCTGAGGATGAATGGGAAGATGGGGAACCAATGAGAGACTAGCTGTTGGTGTTGGGACAGGCACAGGGCACTCTATTTTCCCATCAGGAAGAAGAATTAACCACAGGCTCAGCCTGCCCCCTGGAACGAGAACAGGGCCTGAAGCCATCCTGCGCTTTTACGGCCAGCTCCCAAAAAGCGAGTTGTAAAATGGAGCTTCAGGGCACTGCAATTCACAAACCTGCAGAGTTATAAATGATAACTCTCGTCCACAAATATATTGAGGGAAGGCAAAAAAGAGGATTTGAAATCAAGGCAGAATTGCAGGAAACAGATTTCAGGAGGTAGATACGAATCGCCTTTAAAGCACATGAAAAGCGGCAAAACATTGATAATGATGCCCTTGGCCAAAAAGGGCGTATGCGTTTTTTCCTGAATATATTCAGGAAAAAACGCATACGCCCTTTTTGGCCAACCAAGCAACCTGGAAAGGCAAATCAGCGCTACAAAGAAGTCTCGCTTCCCATCGGTCAAATGGGCCATGCTGAAAAAAGGGTCAAAACCAGAAATGCAGGACAGGCCATGGAGAAATGGGAGCCTTGCTACGCTGATGGGCGGGATGTAAATTGCCAACAGCCACTCTGGAGAAGGGTACAGTGAGTCCTGAAACATCTAAAAAACACAGCTTAGAGAGCATAGGGCACTTCCATGCATGGGGGTATAAATTGGGAAAGTTAAAAATCAGCAAGACACAGGAACACCAAAGTTTAGGGCTTCTCTGTTGCCAAGGACCTCCACTTCATTCCACCTTAAATATCCCAGGAAAGATAAAAATGGATAAATAAGTGGTGGTCCTTATGTACAATGGAATATCACTCAGCCATGAAATCAATGTCCTAAGGCAAGTAGCAGCATGATGAGTGGATTTAGGTACGACGATTCTAAGGGAAATAAGTCACACAGAAAAGGACACTTCTCATAAGATATCACTTATACAGGGAAAGTAAAAACCGTTACACTTGAACTGAATTACAAAACAGAACAGAGTCACACATGCAGAAAACACACTATGGCTGCTTAACAGGAAAGGTGAGGTGGGGTGATACATAAAACAAGGGTTTCAAATGAGCTGAGATACCGTTCCATAAACCCAATATGTAATAGACAAGACCTACTCCTTGCTCAGGGAACTGGACTCAACACCCCCTATTCACCACACAAGGATATATCTGACTAGTAATAATCTTAAAACCTATGTATTGAAATCTCTCTGTTAGTGTGTGAAGTGGGTGTAAAGCGGCATAAACACAGCAGTGAAAAGCAGCTAAACCCCATTCTAAAAATAAATTACTTTTAAAACCCCATGAAACAAAGACAGTGAAAGAGAGAGAAATTCTTACACAATTCGTTCAGGGGCTGTGATGGAACCTGGATTGACCATATCTAGACCCACAGCTGGATGAGACATAAGGGTGGACACTCTTGGGGCTGAGAGGTTTGGTGAGGTTGGGTGAGTAAACGCAGACCCTTTAAAGTAATACTGCGTGGTACCCATCCCATGGGTCCCAAATCTCCAGGTTCAAGGGCATCTTCCTACATCGAAAACATGCATAGAAACCCAGAATATGGTACACCGTGTGATGGGGAAAGGTTTCTAAAACGCACCTCATTTCTCATCTCCTTGTGCTCGGGTTCGCCATTGCAGCCACTTTACTAGCAATCTCCCTACTTGGAGCATCAGCACCTTTAACCTCCTGTTCCGTACAGGTTGCAATTTGTCCTGAGGATGAATGGGAAGATGGGGAACCAATGAGAGACTAGCTGTTGGTGTTGGGACAGGCACAGGGCACTCTATTTTCCCATCAGGAAGAAGAATTAACCACAGGCTCAGCCTGCCCCCTGGAACGAGAACAGGGCCTGAAGCCATCCTGCGCTTTTACGGCCAGCTCCCAAAAAGCGAGTTGTAAAATGGAGCTTCAGGGCACTGCAATTCACAAACCTGCAGAGTTATAAATGATAACTCTCGTCCACAAATATATTGAGGGAAGGCAAAAAAGAGGATTTGAAATCAAGGCAGAATTGCAGGAAACAGATTTCAGGAGGTAGATACGAATCGCCTTTAAAGCACATGAAAAGCGGCAAAACATTGATAATGATGCCCTTGGCCAAAAAGGGCGTATGCGTTTTTTCCTGAATATATTCAGGAAAAAACGCATACGCCCTTTTTGGCCAACCAAGCAACCTGGAAAGGCAAATCAGCGCTACAAAGAAGTCTCGCTTCCCATCGGTCAAATGGGCCATGCTGAAAAAAGGGTCAAAACCAGAAATGCAGGACAGGCCATGGAGAAATGGGAGCCTTGCTACGCTGATGGGCGGGATGTAAATTGCCAACAGCCACTCTGGAGAAGGGTACAGTGAGTCCTGAAACATCTAAAAAACACAGCTTAGAGAGCATAGGGCACTTCCATGCATGGGGGTATAAATTGGGAAAGTTAAAAATCAGCAAGACACAGGAACACCAAAGTTTAGGGCTTCTCTGTTGCCAAGGACCTCCACTTCATTCCACCTTAAATATCCCAGGAAAGATAAAAATGGATAAATAAGTGGTGGTCCTTATGTACAATGGAATATCACTCAGCCATGAAATCAATGTCCTAAGGCAAGTAGCAGCATGATGAGTGGATTTAGGTACGACGATTCTAAGGGAAATAAGTCACACAGAAAAGGACACTTCTCATAAGATATCACTTATACAGGGAAAGTAAAAACCGTTACACTTGAACTGAATTACAAAACAGAACAGAGTCACACATGCAGAAAACACACTATGGCTGCTTAACAGGAAAGGTGAGGTGGGGTGATACATAAAACAAGGGTTTCAAATGAGCTGAGATACCGTTCCATAAACCCAATATGTAATAGACAAGACCTACTCCTTGCTCAGGGAACTGGACTCAACACCCCCTATTCACCACACAAGGATATATCTGACTAGTAATAATCTTAAAACCTATGTATTGAAATCTCTCTGTTAGTGTGTGAAGTGGGTGTAAAGCGGCATAAACACAGCAGTGAAAAGCAGCTAAACCCCATTCTAAAAATAAATTACTTTTAAAACCCCATGAAACAAAGACAGTGAAAGAGAGAGAAATTCTTACACAATTCGTTCAGGGGCTGTGATGGAACCTGGATTGACCATATCTAGACCCACAGCTGGATGAGACATAAGGGTGGACACTCTTGGGGCTGAGAGGTTTGGTGAGGTTGGGTGAGTAAACGCAGACCCTTTAAAGTAATACTGCGTGGTACCCATCCCATGGGTCCCAAATCTCCAGGTTCAAGGGCATCTTCCTACATCGAAAACATGCATAGAAACCCAGAATATGGTACACCGTGTGATGGGGAAAGGTTTCTAAAACGCACCTCATTTCTCATCTCCTTGTGCTCGGGTTCGCCATTGCAGCCACTTTACTAGCAATCTCCCTACTTGGAGCATCAGCACCTTTAACCTCCTGTTCCGTACAGGTTGCAATTTGTCCTGAGGATGAATGGGAAGATGGGGAACCAATGAGAGACTAGCTCTTGGTGTTGGGACAGGCACAGGGCACTCTATTTTCCCATCAGGAAGAAGAATTAACCACAGGCTCAGCCTGCCCCCTGGAACGAGAACAGGGCCTGAAGCCATCCTGCGCTTTTACGGCCAGCTCCCAAAAAGCGAGTTGTAAAATGGAGCTTCAGGGCACTGCAATTCACAAACCTGCAGAGTTATAAATGATAACTCTCGTCCACAAATATATTGAGGGAAGGCAAAAAAGAGGATTTGAAATCAAGGCAGAATTGCAGGAAACAGATTTCAGGAGGTAGATACGAATCGCCTTTAAAGCACATGAAAAGCGGCAAAACATTGATAATGATGCCCTTGGCCAAAAAGGGCCTATGCGTTTTTTCCTGAATATATTCAGGAAAAAACGCATACGCCCTTTTTGGCCAACCAAGCAACCTGGAAAGGCAAATCAGCGCTACAAAGAAGTCTCGCTTCCCATCGGTCAAATGGGCCATGCTGAAAAAAGGGTCAAAACCAGAAATGCAGGACAGGCCATGGAGAAATGGGAGCCTTGCTACGCTGATGGGCGGGATGTAAATTGCCAACAGCCACTCTGGAGAAGGGTACAGTGAGTCCTGAAACATCTAAAAAACACAGCTTAGAGAGCATAGGGCACTTCCATGCATGGGGGTATAAATTGGGAAAGTTAAAAATCAGCAAGACACAGGAACACCAAAGTTTAGGGCTTCTCTGTTGCCAAGGACCTCCACTTCATTCCACCTTAAATATCCCAGGAAAGATAAAAATGGATAAATAAGTGGTGGTCCTTATGTACAATGGAATATCACTCAGCCATGAAATCAATGTCCTAAGGCAAGTAGCAGCATGATGAGTGGATTTAGGTACGACGATTCTAAGGGAAATAAGTCACACAGAAAAGGACACTTCTCATAAGATATCACTTATACAGGGAAAGTAAAAACCGTTACACTTGAACTGAATTACAAAACAGAACAGAGTCACACATGCAGAAAACACACTATGGCTGCTTAACAGGAAAGGTGAGGTGGGGTGATACATAAAACAAGGGTTTCAAATGAGCTGAGATACCGTTCCATAAACCCAATATGTAATAGACAAGACCTACTCCTTGCTCAGGGAACTGGACTCAACACCCCCTATTCACCACACAAGGATATATCTGACTAGTAATAATCTTAAAACCTATGTATTGAAATCTCTCTGTTAGTGTGTGAAGTGGGTGTAAAGCGGCATAAACACAGCAGTGAAAAGCAGCTAAACCCCATTCTAAAAATAAATTACTTTTAAAACCCCATGAAACAAAGACAGTGAAAGAGAGAGAAATTCTTACACAATTCGTTCAGGGGCTGTGATGGAACCTGGATTGACCATATCTAGACCCACAGCTGGATGAGACATAAGGGTGGACACTCTTGGGGCTGAGAGGTTTGGTGAGGTTGGGTGAGTAAACGCAGACCCTTTAAAGTAATACTGCGTGGTACCCATCCCATGGGTCCCAAATCTCCAGGTTCAAGGGCATCTTCCTACATCGAAAACATGCATAGAAACCCAGAATATGGTACACCGTGTGATGGGGAAAGGTTTCTAAAACGCACCTCATTTCTCATCTCCTTGTGCTCGGGTTCGCCATTGCAGCCACTTTACTAGCAATCTCCCTACTTGGAGCATCAGCACCTTTAACCTCCTGTTCCGTACAGGTTGCAATTTGTCCTGAGGATGAATGGGAAGATGGGGAACCAATGAGAGACTAGCTCTTGGTGTTGGGACAGGCACAGGGCACTCTATTTTCCCATCAGGAAGAAGAATTAACCACAGGCTCAGCCTGCCCCCTGGAACGAGAACAGGGCCTGAAGCCATCCTGCGCTTTTACGGCCAGCTCCCAAAAAGCGAGTTGTAAAATGGAGCTTCAGGGCACTGCAATTCACAAACCTGCAGAGTTATAAATGATAACTCTCGTCCACAAATATATTGAGGGAAGGCAAAAAAGAGGATTTGAAATCAAGGCAGAATTGCAGGAAACAGATTTCAGGAGGTAGATACGAATCGCCTTTAAAGCACATGAAAAGCGGCAAAACATTGATAATGATGCCCTTGGCCAAAAAGGGCGTATGCGTTTTTTCCTGAATATATTCAGGAAAAAACGCATACGCCCTTTTTGGCCAACCAAGCAACCTGGAAAGGCAAATCAGCGCTACAAAGAAGTCTCGCTTCCGATCGGTCAAATGGGCCATGCTGAAAAAAGGGTCAAAACCAGAAATGCAGGACAGGCCATGGAGAAATGGGAGCCTTGCTACGCTGATGGGCGGGATGTAAATTGCCAACAGCCACTCTGGAGAAGGGTACAGTGAGTCCTGAAACATCTAAAAAACACAGCTTAGAGAGCATAGGGCACTTCCATGCATGGGGGTATAAATTGGGAAAGTTAAAAATCAGCAAGACACAGGAACACCAAAGTTTAGGGCTTCTCTGTTGCCAAGGACCTCCACTTCATTCCACCTTAAATATCCCAGGAAAGATAAAAATGGATAAATAAGTGGTGGTCCTTATGTACAATGGAATATCACTCAGCCATGAAATCAATGTCCTAAGGCAAGTAGCAGCATGATGAGTGGATTTAGGTACGACGATTCTAAGGGAAATAACTCACACAGAAAAGGACACTTCTCATAAGATATCACTTATACAGGGAAAGTAAAAACCGTTACACTTGAACTGAATTACAAAACAGAACAGAGTCACACATGCAGAAAACACACTATGGCTGCTTAACAGGAAAGGTGAGGTGGGGTGATACATAAAACAAGGGTTTCAAATGAGCTGAGATACCGTTCCATAAACCCAATATGTAATAGACAAGACCTACTCCTTGCTCAGGGAACTGGACTCAACACCCCCTATTCACCACACAAGGATATATCTGACTAGTAATAATCTTAAAACCTATGTATTGAAATCTCTCTGTTAGTGTGTGAAGTGGGTGTAAAGCGGCATAAACACAGCAGTGAAAAGCAGCTAAACCCCATTCTAAAAATAAATTACTTTTAAAACCCCATGAAACAAAGACAGTGAAAGAGAGAGAAATTCTTACACAATTCGTTCAGGGGCTGTGATGGAACCTGGATTGACCATATCTAGACCCACAGCTGGATGAGACATAAGGGTGGACACTCTTGGGGCTGAGAGGTTTGGTGAGGTTGGGTGAGTAAACGCAGACCCTTTAAAGTAATACTGCGTGGTACCCATCCCATGGGTCCCAAATCTCCAGGTTCAAGGGCATCTTCCTACATCGAAAACATGCATAGAAACCCAGAATATGGTACACCGTGTGATGGGGAAAGGTTTCTAAAACGCACCTCATTTCTCATCTCCTTGTGCTCGGGTTCGCCATTGCAGCCACTTTACTAGCAATCTCCCTACTTGGAGCATCAGCACCTTTAACCTCCTGTTCCGTACAGGTTGCAATTTGTCCTGAGGATGAATGGGAAGATGGGGAACCAATGAGAGACTAGCTGTTGGTGTTGGGACAGGCACAGGGCACTCTATTTTCCCATCAGGAAGAAGAATTAACCACAGGCTCAGCCTGCCCCCTGGAACGAGAACAGAGCCTGAAGCCATCCTGCGCTTTTACGGCCAGCTCCCAAAAAGCGAGTTGTAAAATGGAGCTTCAGGGCACTGCAATTCACAAACCTGCAGAGTTATAAATGATAACTCTCGTCCACAAATATATTGAGGGAAGGCAAAAAAGAGGATTTGAAATCAAGGCAGAATTGCAGGAAACAGATTTCAGGAGGTAGATTCGAATCGCCTTTAAAGCACATGAAAAGCGGCAAAACATTGATAATGATGCCCTTGGCCAAAAAGGGCGTATGCGTTTTTTCCTGAATATATTCAGGAAAAAACGCATACGCCCTTTTTGGCCAACCAAGCAACCTGGAAAGGCAAATCAGCGCTACAAAGAAGTCTCGCTTCCCATCGGTCAAATGGGCCATGCTGAAATAAGTGTCAAAACCAGAAATGCAGGACAGGCCATGGAGAAATGGGAGCCTTGCTACGCTGATGGGCGGGATGTAAATTGCCAACAGCCACTCTGGAGAAGGGTACAGTTTGTCCTGAAACATCTAAAAAACACAGCTTAGAGAGCATAGGGCACTTCCATGCATGGGGGTATAAATTGGGAAAGTTAAAAATCAGCAAGACAAAAGCACACCAAAGTTTAGGGCTGCTCTGTTGCCAAGGACCTCCACTTCATTCCACCTTAAATATCCCAGGAAAGATAAAAATGGATAAATAAGTGGTGGTCCTTATGTACAATGGAATATCACTCAGCCATGAAATCAATGTCCTAAGGCTAGTAGCAGCATGATGAGTGGATTTAGGTACGAGACGATTCTAAGTGAAATAAGTCACACAGAAAAGGACACTTCTCATAAGATATCACTTATACAGGGAAAGTAAACACCGTTACACTTGAACTGAATTACAAAACAGAACAGAGTCACACATGCAGAAAACACACTATGGCTGCTTAACAGGAAAGGTCAGGTGGGGTGATACATAAAACAAGGGTTTCAAATGAGCTGAGATACCGTTCCATAAACCCAATATGTAATAGACAAGACCTACTCCTTGCTCAGGGAACTGGACTCAACACCCCCTATTCACCACACAAGGATATATCTGACTAGTAATAATCTTAAAACCTATGTATTGAAATCTCTCTGTTAGTGTATGAAGTGGGTGTAAAGCGGCATAAACACAGCAGTGAAAAGCAGCTAAACCCCATTCTAAAAATAAATTACTTTTAAAACCCCATGAAACAAAGACAGTGAAAGAGAGAGAAATTCTTACACAATTCGTTCAGGGGCTGTGATGGAACCTGGATTGACCATATCTAGACCCACAGCTGGATGAGACATAAGGGTGGACACTCTTGGGGCTGAGAGGTTTGGTGAGGTTGGGTGAGTAAACGCAGACCCTTTAAAGTAATACTGCGTGGTACCCATCCCATGGGTCCCAAATCTCCAGGTTCAAGGGCATCTTCCTACATCGAAAACATGCATAGAAACCCAGAATATGGTACACCGTGTGATGGGGAAAGGTTTCTAAAACGCACCTCATTTCTCATCCCCTTGTGCTCGGGTTCGCCATTGCAGCCACTTTACTAGCAATCTCCCTACTTGGAGCATCAGCACCTTTAACCTCCTGTTCCGTACAGGTTGCAATTTGTCCTGAGGATGAATGGGAAGATGGGGAACCAATGAGAGACTAGCTGTTGGTGTTGGGACAGGCACAGGGCACTCTATTTTCCCATCAGGAAGAAGAATTAACCACAGGCTCAGCCTGCCCCCTGGAACGAGAACAGAGCCTGAAGCCATCCTGCGCTTTTACGGCCAGCTCCCAAAAAGCGAGTTGTAAAATGGAGCTTCAGGGCACTGCAATTCACAAACCTGCAGAGTTATAAATGATAACTCTCGTCCACAAATATATTGAGGGAAGGCAAAAAAGAGGATTTGAAATCAAGGCAGAATTGCAGGAAACAGATTTCAGGAGGTAGATTCGAATCGCCTTTAAAGCACATGAAAAGCGGCAAAACATTGATAATGATGCCCTTGGCCAAAAAGGGCGTATGCGTTTTTTCCTGAATATATTCAGGAAAAAACGCATACGCCCTTTTTGGCCAACCAAGCAACCTGGAAAGGCAAATCAGAGCTACAAAGAAGTCTCGCTTCCCATCGGTCAAATGGGCCATGCTGAAATAAGTGTCAAAACCAGAAATGCAGGACAGGCCATGGAGAAATGGGAGCCTTGCTACGCTGATGGGCGGGATGTAAATTGCCAACAGCCACTCTGGAGAAGGGTACAGTTTGTCCTGAAACATCTAAAAAACACAGCTTAGAGAGCATAGGGCACTTCCATGCATGGGGGTATAAATTGGGAAAGTTAAAAATCAGCAAGACAAAAGCACACCAAAGTTTAGGGCTGCTCTGTTGCCAAGGACCTCCACTTCATTCCACCTTAAATATCCCAGGAAAGATAAAAATGGATAAATAAGTGGTGGTCCTTATGTACAATGGAATATCACTCAGCCATGAAATCAATGTCCTAAGGCTAGTAGCAGCATGATGAGTGGATTTAGGTACGAGACGATTCTAAGTGAAATAAGTCACACAGAAAAGGACACTTCTCATAAGATATCACTTATACAGGGAAAGTAAACACCGTTACACTTGAACTGAATTACAAAACAGAACAGAGTCACACATGCAGAAAACACACTATGGCTGCTTAACAGGAAAGGTCAGGTGGGGTGATACATAAAACAAGGGTTTCAAATGAGCTGAGATACCGTTCCATAAACCCAATATGTAATAGACAAGACCTACTCCTTGCTCAGGGAACTGGACTCAACACCCCCTATTCACCACACAAGGATATATCTGACTAGTAATAATCTTAAAACCTATGTATTGAAATCTCTCTGTTAGTGTGTGAAGTGGGTGTAAAGCGGCATAAACACAGCAGTGAAAAGCAGCTAAACCCCATTCTAAAAATAAATTACTTTTAAAACCCCATGAAACAAAGACAGTGAAAGAGAGAGAAATTCTTACACAATTCGTTCAGGGGCTGTGATGGAACCTGGATTGACCATATCTAGACCCACAGCTGGATGAGACATAAGGGTGGACACTCTTGGGGCTGAGAGGTTTGGTGAGGTTGGGTGAGTAAACGCAGACCCTTTAAAGTAATACTGCGTGGTACCCATCCCATGGGTCCCAAATCTCCAGGTTCAAGGGCATCTTCCTACATCGAAAACATGCATAGAAACCCAGAATATGGTACACCGTGTGATGGGGAAAGGTTTCTAAAACGCACCTCATTTCTCATCTCCTTGTGCTCGGGTTCGCCATTGCAGCCACTTTACTAGCAATCTCCCTACTTGGAGCATCAGCACCTTTAACCTCCTGTTCCGTACAGGTTGCAATTTGTCCTGAGGATGAATGGGAAGATGGGGAACCAATGAGAGACTAGCTGTTGGTGTTGGGACAGGCACAGGGCACTCTATTTTCCCATCAGGAAGAAGAATTAACCACAGGCTCAGCCTGCCCCCTGGAACGAGAACAGGGCCTGAAGCCATCCTGCGCTTTTACGGCCAGCTCCCAAAAAGCGAGTTGTAAAATGGAGCTTCAGGGCACTGCAATTCACAAACCTGCAGAGTTATAAATGATAACTCTCGTCCACAAATATATTGAGGGAAGGCAAAAAAGAGGATTTGAAATCAAGGCAGAATTGCAGGAAACAGATTTCAGGAGGTAGATACGAATCGCCTTTAAAGCACATGAAAAGCGGCAAAACATTGATAATGATGCCCTTGGCCAAAAAGGGCGTATGCGTTTTTTCCTGAATATATTCAGGAAAAAACGCATACGCCCTTTTTGGCCAACCAAGCAACCTGGAAAGGCAAATCAGCGCTACAAAGAAGTCTCGCTTCCCATCGGTCAAATGGGCCATGCTGAAAAAAGGGTCAAAACCAGAAATGCAGGACAGTCCATGGAGAAATGGGAGCCTTGCTACGCTGATGGGCGGGATGTAAATTGCCAACAGCCACTCTGGAGAAGGGTACAGTGAGTCCTGAAACATCTAAAAAACACAGCTTAGAGAGCATAGGGCACTTCCATGCATGGGGGTATAAATTGGGAAAGTTAAAAATCAGCAAGACACAGGAACACCAAAGTTTAGGGCTTCTCTGTTGCCAAGGACCTCCACTTCATTCCACCTTAAATATCCCAGGAAAGATAAAAATGGATAAATAAGTGGTGGTCCTTATGTACAATGGAATATCACTCAGCCATGAAATCAATGTCCTAAGGCAAGTAGCAGCATGATGAGTGGATTTAGGTACGACGATTCTAAGGGAAATAAGTCACACAGAAAAGGACACTTCTCATAAGATATCACTTATACAGGGAAAGTAAAAACCGTTACACTTGAACTGAATTACAAAACAGAACAGAGTCACACATGCAGAAAACACACTATGGCTGCTTAACAGGAAAGGTGAGGTGGGGTGATACATAAAACAAGGGTTTCAAATGAGCTGAGATACCGTTCCATAAACCCAATATGTAATAGACAAGACCTACTCCTTGCTCAGGGAACTGGACTCAACACCCCCTATTCACCACACAAGGATATATCTGACTAGTAATAATCTTAAAACCTATGTATTGAAATCTCTCTGTTAGTGTGTGAAGTGGGTGTAAAGCGGCATAAACACAGCAGTGAAAAGCAGCTAAACCCCATTCTAAAAATAAATTACTTTTAAAACCCCATGAAACAAAGACAGTGAAAGAGAGAGAAATTCTTACACAATTCGTTCAGGGGCTGTGATGGAACCTGGATTGACCATATCTAGACCCACAGCTGGATGAGACATAAGGGTGGACACTCTTGGGGCTGAGAGGTTTGGTGAGGTTGGGTGAGTAAACGCAGACCCTTTAAAGTAATACTGCGTGGTACCCATCCCATGGGTCCCAAATCTCCAGGTTCAAGGGCATCTTCCTACATCGAAAACATGCATAGAAACCCAGAATATGGTACACCGTGTGATGGGGAAAGGTTTCTAAAACGCACCTCATTTCTCATCTCCTTGTGCTCGGGTTCGCCATTGCAGCCACTTTACTAGCAATCTCCCTACTTGGAGCATCAGCACCTTTAACCTCCTGTTCCGTACAGGTTGCAATTTGTCCTGAGGATGAATGGGAAGATGGGGAACCAATGAGAGACTAGCTCTTGGTGTTGGGACAGGCACAGGGCACTCTATTTTCCCATCAGGAAGAAGAATTAACCACAGGCTCAGCCTGCCCCCTGGAACGAGAACAGGGCCTGAAGCCATCCTGCGCTTTTACGGCCAGCTCCCAAAAAGCGAGTTGTAAAATGGAGCTTCAGGGCACTGCAATTCACAAACCTGCAGAGTTATAAATGATAACTCTCGTCCACAAATATATTGAGGGAAGGCAAAAAAGAGGATTTGAAATCAAGACAGAATTGCAGGAAACAGATTTCAGGAGGTAGATACGAATCGCCTTTAAAGCACATGAAAACCGGCAAAACATTGATAATGATGCCCTTGGCCAAAAAGGGCGTATGCGTTTTTTCCTGAATATATTCAGGAAAAAACGCATACGCCCTTTTTGGCCAACCAAGCAACCTGGAAAGGCAAATCAGCGCTACAAAGAAGTCTCGCTTCCCATCGGTCAAATGGGCCATGCTGAAAAAAGGGTCAAAACCAGAAATGCAGGACAGGCCATGGAGAAATGGGAGCCTTGCTACGCTGATGGGCGGGATGTAAATTGCCAACAGCCACTCTGGAGAAGGGTACAGTGAGTCCTGAAACATCTAAAAAACACAGCTTAGAGAGCATAGGGCACTTCCATGCATGGGGGTATAAATTGGGAAAGTTAAAAATCAGCAAGACACAGGAACACCAAAGTTTAGGGCTTCTCTGTTGCCAAGGACCTCCACTTCATTCCACCTTAAATATCCCAGGAAAGATAAAAATGGATAAATAAGTGGTGGTCCTTATGTACAATGGAATATCACTCAGCCATGAAATCAATGTCCTAAGGCAAGTAGCAGCATGATGAGTGGATTTAGGTACGACGATTCTAAGGGAAATAAGTCACACAGAAAAGGACACTTCTCATAAGATATCACTTATACAGGGAAAGTAAAAACCGTTACACTTGAACTGAATTACAAAACAGAACAGAGTCACACATGCAGAAAACACACTATGGCTGCTTAACAGGAAAGGTGAGGTGGGGTGATACATAAAACAAGGGTTTCAAATGAGCTGAGATACCGTTCCATAAACCCAATATGTAATAGACAAGACCTACTCCTTGCTCAGGGAACTGGACTCAACACCCCCTATTCACCACACAAGGATATATCTGACTAGTAATAATCTTAAAACCTATGTATTGAAATCTCTCTGTTAGTGTGTGAAGTGGGTGTAAAGCGGCATAAACACAGCAGTGAAAAGCAGCTAAACCCCATTCTAAAAATAAATTACTTTTAAAACCCCATGAAACAAAGACAGTGAAAGAGAGAGAAATTCTTACACAATTCGTTCAGGGGCTGTGATGGAACCTGGATTGACCATATCTAGACCCACAGCTGGATGAGACATAAGGGTGGACACTCTTGGGGCTGAGAGGTTTGGTGAGGTTGGGTGAGTAAACGCAGACCCTTTAAAGTAATACTGCGTGGTACCCATCCCATGGGTCCCAAATCTCCAGGTTCAAGGGCATCTTCCTACATCGAAAACATGCATAGAAACCCAGAATATGGTACACCGTGTGATGGGGAAAGGTTTCTAAAACGCACCTCATTTCTCATCTCCTTGTGCTCGGGTTCGCCATTGCAGCCACTTTACTAGCAATCTCCCTACTTGGAGCATCAGCACCTTTAACCTCCTGTTCCGTACAGGTTGCAATTTGTCCTGAGGATGAATGGGAAGATGGGGAACCAATGAGAGACTAGCTCTTGGTGTTGGGACAGGCACAGGGCACTCTATTTTCCCATCAGGAAGAAGAATTAACCACAGGCTCAGCCTGCCCCCTGGAACGAGAACAGGGCCTGAAGCCATCCTGCGCTTTTACGGCCAGCTCCCAAAAAGCGAGTTGTAAAATGGAGCTTCAGGGCACTGCAATTCACAAACCTGCAGAGTTATAAATGATAACTCTCGTCCACAAATATATTGAGGGAAGGCAAAAAAGAGGATTTGAAATCAAGGCAGAATTGCAGGAAACAGATTTCAGGAGGTAGATACGAATCGCCTTTAAAGCACATGAAAAGCGGCAAAACATTGATAATGATGCCCTTGGCCAAAAAGGGCGTATGCGTTTTTTCCTGAATATATTCAGGAAAAAACGCATACGCCCTTTTTGGCCAACCAAGCAACCTGGAAAGGCAAATCAGCGCTACAAAGAAGTCTCGCTTCCCATCGGTCAAATGGGCCATGCTGAAAAAAGGGTCAAAACCAGAAATGCAGGACAGGCCATGGAGAAATGGGAGCCTTGCTACGCTGATGGGCGGGATGTAAATTGCCAACAGCCACTCTGGAGAAGGGTACAGTGAGTCCTGAAACATCTAAAAAACACAGCTTAGAGAGCATAGGGCACTTCCATGCATGGGGGTATAAATTGGGAAAGTTAAAAATCAGCAAGACACAGGAACACCAAAGTTTAGGGCTTCTCTGTTGCCAAGGACCTCCACTTCATTCCACCTTAAATATCCCAGGAAAGATAAAAATGGATAAATAAGTGGTGGTCCTTATGTACAATGGAATATCACTCAGCCATGAAATCAATGTCCTAAGGCAAGTAGCAGCATGATGAGTGGATTTAGGTACGACGATTCTAAGGGAAATAACTCACACAGAAAAGGACACTTCTCATAAGATATCACTTATACAGGGAAAGTAAAAACCGTTACACTTGAACTGAATTACAAAACAGAACAGAGTCACACATGCAGAAAACACACTATGGCTGCTTAACAGGAAAGGTGAGGTGGGGTGATACATAAAACAAGGGTTTCAAATGAGCTGAGATACCGTTCCATAAACCCAATATGTAATAGACAAGACCTACTCCTTGCTCAGGGAACTGGACTCAACACCCCCTATTCACCACACAAGGATATATCTGACTAGTAATAATCTTAAAACCTATGTATTGAAATCTCTCTGTTAGTGTGTGAAGTGGGTGTAAAGCGGCATAAACACAGCAGTGAAAAGCAGCTAAACCCCATTCTAAAAATAAATTACTTTTAAAACCCCATGAAACAAAGACAGTGAAAGAGAGAGAAATTCTTACACAATTCGTTCAGGGGCTGTGATGGAACCTGGATTGACCATATCTAGACCCACAGCTGGATGAGACATAAGGGTGGACACTCTTGGGGCTGAGAGGTTTGGTGAGGTTGGGTGAGTAAACGCAGACCCTTTAAAGTAATACTGCGTGGTACCCATCCCATGGGTCCCAAATCTCCAGGTTCAAGGGCATCTTCCTACATCGAAAACATGCATAGAAACCCAGAATATGGTACACCGTGTGATGGGGAAAGGTTTCTAAAACGCACCTCATTTCTCATCTCCTTGTGCTCGGGTTCGCCATTGCAGCCACTTTACTAGCAATCTCCCTACTTGGAGCATCAGCACCTTTAACCTCCTGTTCCGTACAGGTTGCAATTTGTCCTGAGGATGAATGGGAAGATGGGGAACCAATGAGAGACTAGCTGTTGGTGTTGGGACAGGCACAGGGCACTCTATTTTCCCATCAGGAAGAAGAATTAACCACAGGCTCAGCCTGCCCCCTGGAACGAGAACAGGGCCTGAAGCCATCCTGCGCTTTTACGGCCAGCTCCCAAAAAGCGAGTTGTAAAATGGAGCTTCAGGGCACTGCAATTCACAAACCTGCAGAGTTATAAATGATAACTCTCGTCCACAAATATATTGAGGGAAGGCAAAAAAGAGGATTTGAAATCAAGGCAGAATTGCAGGAAACAGATTTCAGGAGGGAGATTCGAATCGCCTTTAAAGCACAGGAAAAGCGGCAAAACCTCGACAATGATGCCCTTGGCCAAAAAGGGCGTATGCGTTTTTTCCTGAATATATTCAGGAAAAAACGCATACGCCCTTTTTGGCCAACCAAGCAACCTGGAAAGGCAAATCAGCGCTACAAAGAAGTCTCGCTTCCCATCGGTCAAATGGGCCATGCTGAAAAAAGGGTCAAAACCAGAAATGCAGGACAGGCCATGGAGAAATGGGAGCCTTGCTACGCTGATGGGCGGTATGTAAATTGCCAACAGCCACTCTGGAGAAGGGTACAGTGAGTCCTGAAACATCTAAAAAACACAGCTTAGAGAGCATAGGGCACTTCCATGCATGGGGGTATAAATTGGGAAAGTTAAAAATCAGCAAGACACAGGAACACCAAAGTTTAGGGCTTCTCTGTTGCCAAGGACCTCCACTTCATTCCACCTTAAATATCCCAGGAAAGATAAAAATGGATAAATAAGTGGTGGTCCTTATGTACAATGGAATATCACTCAGCCATGAAATCAATGTCCTAAGGCAAGTAGCAGCATGATGAGTGGATTTAGGTACGACGATTCTAAGGGAAATAAGTCACACAGAAAAGGACACTTCTCATAAGATATCACTTATACAGGGAAAGTAAAAACCGTTACACTTGAACTGAATTACAAAACAGAACAGAGTCACACATGCAGAAAACACACTATGGCTGCTTAACAGGAAAGGTGAGGTGGGGTGATACATAAAACAAGGGTTTCAAATGAGCTGAGATACCGTTCCATAAACCCAATATGTAATAGACAAGACCTACTCCTTGCTCAGGGAACTGGACTCAACACCCCCTATTCACCACACAAGGATATATCTGACTAGTAATAATCTTAAAACCTATGTATTGAAATCTCTCTGTTAGTGTGTGAAGTGGGTGTAAAGCGGCATAAACACAGCAGTGAAAAGCAGCTAAACCCCATTCTAAAAATAAATTACTTTTAAAACCCCATGAAACAAAGACAGTGAAAGAGAGAGAAATTCTTACACAATTCGTTCAGGGGCTGTGATGGAACCTGGATTGACCATATCTAGACCCACAGCTGGATGAGACATAAGGGTGGACACTCTTGGGGCTGAGAGGTTTGGTGAGGTTGGGTGAGTAAACGCAGACCCTTTAAAGTAATACTGCGTGGTACCCATCCCATGGGTCCCAAATCTCCAGGTTCAAGGGCATCTTCCTACATCGAAAACATGCATAGAAACCCAGAATATGGTACACCGTGTGATGGGGAAAGGTTTCTAAAACGCACCTCATTTCTCATCTCCTTGTGCTCGGGTTCGCCATTGCAGCCACTTTACTAGCAATCTCCCTACTTGGAGCATCAGCACCTTTAACCTCCTGTTCCGTACAGGTTGCAATTTGTCCTGAGGATGAATGGGAAGATGGGGAACCAATGAGAGACTAGCTGTTGGTGTTGGGACAGGCACAGGGCACTCTATTTTCCCATCAGGAAGAAGAATTAACCACAGGCTCAGCCTGCCCCCTGGAACGAGAACAGGGCCTGAAGCCATCCTGCGCTTTTACGGCCAGCTCCCAAAAAGCGAGTTGTAAAATGGAGCTTCAGGGCACTGCAATTCACAAACCTGCAGAGTTATAAATGATAACTCTCGTCCACAAATATATTGAGGGAAGGCAAAAAAGAGGATTTGAAATCAAGGCAGAATTGCAGGAAACAGATTTCAGGAGGGAGATTCGAATCGCCTTTAAAGCACAGGAAAAGCGGCAAAACCTCGACAATGATGCCCTTGGCCAAAAAGGGCGTATGCGTTTTTTCCTGAATATATTCAGGAAAAAACGCATACGCCCTTTTTGGCCAACCAAGCAACCTGGAAAGGCAAATCAGCGCTACAAAGAAGTCTCGCTTCCCATCGGTCAAATGGGCCATGCTGAAAAAAGGGTCAAAACCAGAAATGCAGGACAGGCCATGGAGAAATGGGAGCCTTGCTACGCTGATGGGCGGTATGTAAATTGCCAACAGCCACTCTGGAGAAGGGTACAGTGAGTCCTGAAACATCTAAAAAACACAGCTTAGAGAGCATAGGGCACTTCCATGCATGGGGGTATAAATTGGGAAAGTTAAAAATCAGCAAGACACAGGAACACCAAAGTTTAGGGCTTCTCTGTTGCCAAGGACCTCCACTTCATTCCACCTTAAATATCCCAGGAAAGATAAAAATGGATAAATAAGTGGTGGTCCTTATGTACAATGGAATATCACTCAGCCATGAAATCAATGTCCTAAGGCAAGTAGCAGCATGATGAGTGGATTTAGGTACGACGATTCTAAGGGAAATAAGTCACACAGAAAAGGACACTTCTCATAAGATATCACTTATACAGGGAAAGTAAAAACCGTTACACTTGAACTGAATTACAAAACAGAACAGAGTCACACATGCAGAAAACACACTATGGCTGCTTAACAGGAAAGGTGAGGTGGGGTGATACATAAAACAAGGGTTTCAAATGAGCTGAGATACCGTTCCATAAACCCAATATGTAATAGACAAGACCTACTCCTTGCTCAGGGAACTGGACTCAACACCCCCTATTCACCACACAAGGATATATCTGACTAGTAATAATCTTAAAACCTATGTATTGAAATCTCTCTGTTAGTGTGTGAAGTGGGTGTAAAGCGGCATAAACACAGCAGTGAAAAGCAGCTAAACCCCATTCTAAAAATAAATTACTTTTAAAACCCCATGAAACAAAGACAGTGAAAGAGAGAGAAATTCTTACACAATTCGTTCAGGGGCTGTGATGGAACCTGGATTGACCATATCTAGACCCACAGCTGGATGAGACATAAGGGTGGACACTCTTGGGGCTGAGAGGTTTGGTGAGGTTGGGTGAGTAAACGCAGACCCTTTAAAGTAATACTGCGTGGTACCCATCCCATGGGTCCCAAATCTCCAGGTTCAAGGGCATCTTCCTACATCGAAAACATGCATAGAAACCCAGAATATGGTACACCGTGTGATGGGGAAAGGTTTCTAAAACGCACCTCATTTCTCATCTCCTTGTGCTCGGGTTCGCCATTGCAGCCACTTTACTAGCAATCTCCCTACTTGGAGCATCAGCACCTTTAACCTCCTGTTCCGTACAGGTTGCAATTTGTCCTGAGGATGAATGGGAAGATGGGGAACCAATGAGAGACTAGCTGTTGGTGTTGGGACAGGCACAGGGCACTCTATTTTCCCATCAGGAAGAAGAATTAACCACAGGCTCAGCCTGCCCCCTGGAACGAGAACAGGGCCTGAAGCCATCCTGCGCTTTTACGGCCAGCTCCCAAAAAGCGAGTTGTAAAATGGAGCTTCAGGGCACTGCAATTCACAAACCTGCAGAGTTATAAATGATAACTCTCGTCCACAAATATATTGAGGGAAGGCAAAAAAGAGGATTTGAAATCAAGGCAGAATTGCAGGAAACAGATTTCAGGAGGTAGATACGAATCGCCTTTAAAGCACATGAAAAGCGGCAAAACATTGATAATGATGCCCTTGGCCAAAAAGGGCCTATGCGTTTTTTCCTGAATATATTCAGGAAAAAACGCATACGCCCTTTTTGGCCAACCAAGCAACCTGGAAAGGCAAATCAGCGCTACAAAGAAGTCTCGCTTCCCATCGGTCAAATGGGCCATGCTGAAAAAAGGGTCAAAACCAGAAATGCAGGACAGGCCATGGAGAAATGGGAGCCTTGCTACGCTGATGGGCGGGATGTAAATTGCCAACAGCCACTCTGGAGAAGGGTACAGTGAGTCCTGAAACATCTAAAAAACACAGCTTAGAGAGCATAGGGCACTTCCATGCATGGGGGTATAAATTGGGAAAGTTAAAAATCAGCAAGACACAGGAACACCAAAGTTTAGGGCTTCTCTGTTGCCAAGGACCTCCACTTCATTCCACCTTAAATATCCCAGGAAAGATAAAAATGGATAAATAAGTGGTGGTCCTTATGTACAATGGAATATCACTCAGCCATGAAATCAATGTCCTAAGGCAAGTAGCAGCATGATGAGTGGATTTAGGTACGACGATTCTAAGGGAAATAAGTCACACAGAAAAGGACACTTCTCATAAGATATCACTTATACAGGGAAAGTAAAAACCGTTACACTTGAACTGAATTACAAAACAGAACAGAGTCACACATGCAGAAAACACACTATGGCTGCTTAACAGGAAAGGTGAGGTGGGGTGATACATAAAACAAGGGTTTCAAATGAGCTGAGATACCGTTCCATAAACCCAATATGTAATAGACAAGACCTACTCCTTGCTCAGGGAACTGGACTCAACACCCCCTATTCACCACACAAGGATATATCTGACTAGTAATAATCTTAAAACCTATGTATTGAAATCTCTCTGTTAGTGTGTGAAGTGGGTGTAAAGCGGCATAAACACAGCAGTGAAAAGCAGCTAAACCCCATTCTAAAAATAAATTACTTTTAAAACCCCATGAAACAAAGACAGTGAAAGAGAGAGAAATTCTTACACAATTCGTTCAGGGGCTGTGATGGAACCTGGATTGACCATATCTAGACCCACAGCTGGATGAGACATAAGGGTGGACACTCTTGGGGCTGAGAGGTTTGGTGAGGTTGGGTGAGTAAACGCAGACCCTTTAAAGTAATACTGCGTGGTACCCATCCCATGGGTCCCAAATCTCCAGGTTCAAGGGCATCTTCCTACATCGAAAACATGCATAGAAACCCAGAATATGGTACACCGTGTGATGGGGAAAGGTTTCTAAAACGCACCTCATTTCTCATCTCCTTGTGCTCGGGTTCGCCATTGCAGCCACTTTACTAGCAATCTCCCTACTTGGAGCATCAGCACCTTTAACCTCCTGTTCCGTACAGGTTGCAATTTGTCCTGAGGATGAATGGGAAGATGGGGAACCAATGAGAGACTAGCTGTTGGTGTTGGGACAGGCACAGGGCACTCTATTTTCCCATCAGGAAGAAGAATTAACCACAGGCTCAGCCTGCCCCCTGGAACGAGAACAGGGCCTGAAGCCATCCTGCGCTTTTACGGCCAGCTCCCAAAAAGCGAGTTGTAAAATGGAGCTTCAGGGCACTGCAATTCACAAACCTGCAGAGTTATAAATGATAACTCTCGTCCACAAATATATTGAGGGAAGGCAAAAAAGAGGATTTGAAATCAAGGCAGAATTGCAGGAAACAGATTTCAGGAGGTAGATACGAATCGCCTTTAAAGCACATGAAAAGCGGCAAAACATTGATAATGATGCCCTTGGCCAAAAAGGGCCTATGCGTTTTTTCCTGAATATATTCAGGAAAAAACGCATACGCCCTTTTTGGCCAACCAAGCAACCTGGAAAGGCAAATCAGCGCTACAAAGAAGTCTCGCTTCCCATCGGTCAAATGGGCCATGCTGAAAAAAGGGTCAAAACCAGAAATGCAGGACAGGCCATGGAGAAATGGGAGCCTTGCTACGCTGATGGGCGGGATGTAAATTGCCAACAGCCACTCTGGAGAAGGGTACAGTGAGTCCTGAAACATCTAAAAAACACAGCTTAGAGAGCATAGGGCACTTCCATGCATGGGGGTATAAATTGGGAAAGTTAAAAATCAGCAAGACACAGGAACACCAAAGTTTAGGGCTTCTCTGTTGCCAAGGACCTCCACTTCATTCCACCTTAAATATCCCAGGAAAGATAAAAATGGATAAATAAGTGGTGGTCCTTATGTACAATGGAATATCACTCAGCCATGAAATCAATGTCCTAAGGCAAGTAGCAGCATGATGAGTGGATTTAGGTACGACGATTCTAAGGGAAATAAGTCACACAGAAAAGGACACTTCTCATAAGATATCACTTATACAGGGAAAGTAAAAACCGTTACACTTGAACTGAATTACAAAACAGAACAGAGTCACACATGCAGAAAACACACTATGGCTGCTTAACAGGAAAGGTGAGGTGGGGTGATACATAAAACAAGGGTTTCAAATGAGCTGAGATACCGTTCCATAAACCCAATATGTAATAGACAAGACCTACTCCTTGCTCAGGGAACTGGACTCAACACCCCCTATTCACCACACAAGGATATATCTGACTAGTAATAATCTTAAAACCTATGTATTGAAATCTCTCTGTTAGTGTGTGAAGTGGGTGTAAAGCGGCATAAACACAGCAGTGAAAAGCAGCTAAACCCCATTCTAAAAATAAATTACTTTTAAAACCCCATGAAACAAAGACAGTGAAAGAGAGAGAAATTCTTACACAATTCGTTCAGGGGCTGTGATGGAACCTGGATTGACCATATCTAGACCCACAGCTGGATGAGACATAAGGGTGGACACTCTTGGGGCTGAGAGGTTTGGTGAGGTTGGGTGAGTAAACGCAGACCCTTTAAAGTAATACTGCGTGGTACCCATCCCATGGGTCCCAAATCTCCAGGTTCAAGGGCATCTTCCTACATCGAAAACATGCATAGAAACCCAGAATATGGTACACCGTGTGATGGGGAAAGGTTTCTAAAACGCACCTCATTTCTCATCTCCTTGTGCTCGGGTTCGCCATTGCAGCCACTTTACTAGCAATCTCCCTACTTGGAGCATCAGCACCTTTAACCTCCTGTTCCGTACAGGTTGCAATTTGTCCTGAGGATGAATGGGAAGATGGGGAACCAATGAGAGACTAGCTGTTGGTGTTGGGACAGGCACAGGGCACTCTATTTTCCCATCAGGAAGAAGAATTAACCACAGGCTCAGCCTGCCCCCTGGAACGAGAACAGGGCCTGAAGCCATCCTGCGCTTTTACGGCCAGCTCCCAAAAAGCGAGTGGTAAAATGGAGCTTCAGGGCACTGCAATTCACAAACCTGCAGAGTTATAAATGATAACTCTCGTCCACAAATATATTGAGGGAAGGCAAAAAAGAGGATTTGAAATCAAGGCAGAATTGCAGGAAACAGATTTCAGGAGGTAGATACGAATCGCCTTTAAAGCACATGAAAAGCGGCAAAACATTGATAATGATGCCCTTGGCCAAAAAGGGCCTATGCGTTTTTTCCTGAATATATTCAGGAAAAAACGCATACGCCCTTTTTGGCCAACCAAGCAACCTGGAAAGGCAAATCAGCGCTACAAAGAAGTCTCGCTTCCCATCGGTCAAATGGGCCATGCTGAAAAAAGGGTCAAAACCAGAAATGCAGGACAGGCCATGGAGAAATGGGAGCCTTGCTACGCTGATGGGCGGGATGTAAATTGCCAACAGCCACTCTGGAGAAGGGTACAGTGAGTCCTGAAACATCTAAAAAACACAGCTTAGAGAGCATAGGGCACTTCCATGCATGGGGGTATAAATTGGGAAAGTTAAAAATCAGCAAGACACAGGAACACCAAAGTTTAGGGCTTCTCTGTTGCCAAGGACCTCCACTTCATTCCACCTTAAATATCCCAGGAAAGATAAAAATGGATAAATAAGTGGTGGTCCTTATGTACAATGGAATATCACTCAGCCATGAAATCAATGTCCTAAGGCAAGTAGCAGCATGATGAGTGGATTTAGGTACGACGATTCTAAGGGAAATAAGTCACACAGAAAAGGACACTTCTCATAAGATATCACTTATACAGGGAAAGTAAAAACCGTTACACTTGAACTGAATTACAAAACAGAACAGAGTCACACATGCAGAAAACACACTATGGCTGCTTAACAGGAAAGGTGAGGTGGGGTGATACATAAAACAAGGGTTTCAAATGAGCTGAGATACCGTTCCATAAACCCAATATGTAATAGACAAGACCTACTCCTTGCTCAGGGAACTGGACTCAACACCCCCTATTCACCACACAAGGATATATCTGACTAGTAATAATCTTAAAACCTATGTATTGAAATCTCTCTGTTAGTGTGTGAAGTGGGTGTAAAGCGGCATAAACACAGCAGTGAAAAGCAGCTAAACCCCATTCTAAAAATAAATTACTTTTAAAACCCCATGAAACAAAGACAGTGAAAGAGAGAGAAATTCTTACACAATTCGTTCAGGGGCTGTGATGGAACCTGGATTGACCATATCTAGACCCACAGCTGGATGAGACATAAGGGTGGACACTCTTGGGGCTGAGAGGTTTGGTGAGGTTGGGTGAGTAAACGCAGACCCTTTAAAGTAATACTGCGTGGTACCCATCCCATGGGTCCCAAATCTCCAGGTTCAAGGGCATCTTCCTACATCGAAAACATGCATAGAAACCCAGAATATGGTACACCGTGTGATGGGGAAAGGTTTCTAAAACGCACCTCATTTCTCATCTCCTTGTGCTCGGGTTCGCCATTGCAGCCACTTTACTAGCAATCTCCCTACTTGGAGCATCAGCACCTTTAACCTCCTGTTCCGTACAGGTTGCAATTTGTCCTGAGGATGAATGGGAAGATGGGGAACCAATGAGAGACTAGCTGTTGGTGTTGGGACAGGCACAGGGCACTCTATTTTCCCATCAGGAAGAAGAATTAACCACAGGCTCAGCCTGCCCCCTGGAACGAGAACAGGGCCTGAAGCCATCCTGCGCTTTTACGGCCAGCTCCCAAAAAGCGAGTGGTAAAATGGAGCTTCAGGGCACTGCAATTCACAAACCTGCAGAGTTATAAATGATAACTCTCGTCCACAAATATATTGAGGGAAGGCAAAAAAGAGGATTTGAAATCAAGGCAGAATTGCAGGAAACAGATTTCAGGAGTTAGATACGAATCGCCTTTAAAGCACATGAAAAGCGGCAAAACATTGATAATGATGCCCTTGGCCAAAAAGGGCGTATGCGTTTTTTCCTGAATATATTCAGGAAAAAACGCATACGCCCTTTTTGGCCAACCAAGCAACCTGGAAAGGCAAATCAGCGCTACAAAGAAGTCTCGCTTCCCATCGGTCAAATGGGCCATGCTGAAAAAAGGGTCAAAACCAGAAATGCAGGACAGGCCATGGAGAAATGGGAGCCTTGCTACGCTGATGGGCGGGATGTAAATTGCCAACAGCCACTCTGGAGAAGGGTACAGTGAGTCCTGAAACATCTAAAAAACACAGCTTAGAGAGCATAGGGCACTTCCATGCATGGGGGTATAAATTGGGAAAGTTAAAAATCAGCAAGACACAGGAACACCAAAGTTTAGGGCTTCTCTGTTGCCAAGGACCTCCACTTCATTCCACCTTAAATATCCCAGGAAAGATAAAAATGGATAAATAAGTGGTGGTCCTTATGTACAATGGAATATCACTCAGCCATGAAATCAATGTCCTAAGGCAAGTAGCAGCATGATGAGTGGATTTAGGTACGACGATTCTAAGGGAAATAAGTCACACAGAAAAGGACACTTCTCATAAGATATCACTTATACAGGGAAAGTAAAAACCGTTACACTTGAACTGAATTACAAAACAGAACAGAGTCACACATGCAGAAAACACACTATGGCTGCTTAACAGGAAAGGTGAGGTGGGGTGATACATAAAACAAGGGTTTCAAATGAGCTGAGATACCGTTCCATAAACCCAATATGTAATAGACAAGACCTACTCCTTGCTCAGGGAACTGGACTCAACACCCCCTATTCACCACACAAGGATATATCTGACTAGTAATAATCTTAAAACCTATGTATTGAAATCTCTCTGTTAGTGTGTGAAGTGGGTGTAAAGCGGCATAAACACAGCAGTGAAAAGCAGCTAAACCCCATTCTAAAAATAAATTACTTTTAAAACCCCATGAAACAAAGACAGTGAAAGAGAGAGAAATTCTTACACAATTCGTTCAGGGGCTGTGATGGAACCTGGATTGACCATATCTAGACCCACAGCTGGATGAGACATAAGGGTGGACACTCTTGGGGCTGAGAGGTTTGGTGAGGTTGGGTGAGTAAACGCAGACCCTTTAAAGTAATACTGCGTGGTACCCATCCCATGGGTCCCAAATCTCCAGGTTCAAGGGCATCTTCCTACATCGAAAACATGCATAGAAACCCAGAATATGGTACACCGTGTGATGGGGAAAGGTTTCTAAAACGCACCTCATTTCTCATCTCCTTGTGCTCGGGTTCGCCATTGCAGCCACTTTACTAGCAATCTCCCTACTTGGAGCATCAGCACCTTTAACCTCCTGTTCCGTACAGGTTGCAATTTGTCCTGAGGATGAATGGGAAGATGGGGAACCAATGAGAGACTAGCTGTTGGTGTTGGGACAGGCACAGGGCACTCTATTTTCCCATCAGGAAGAAGAATTAACCACAGGCTCAGCCTGCCCCCTGGAACGAGAACAGAGCCTGAAGCCATCCTGCGCTTTTACGGCCAGCTCCCAAAAAGCGAGTGGTAAAATGGAGCTTCAGGGCACTGCAATTCACAAACCTGCAGAGTTATAAATGATAACTCTCGTCCACAAATATATTGAGGGAAGGCAAAAAAGAGGATTTGAAATCAAGGCAGAATTGCAGGAAACAGATTTCAGGAGGTAGATTCGAATCGCCTTTAAAGCACATGAAAAGCGGCAAAACATTGATAATGATGCCCTTGGCCAAAAAGGGCGTATGCGTTTTTTCCTGAATATATTCAGGAAAAAACGCATACGCCCTTTTTGGCCAACCAAGCAACCTGGAAAGGCAAATCAGAGCTACAAAGAAGTCTCGCTTCCCATCGGTCAAATGGGCCATGCTGAAATAAGTGTCAAAACCAGAAATGCAGGACAGGCCATGGAGAAATGGGAGCCTTGCTACGCTGATGGGCGGGATGTAAATTGCCAACAGCCACTCTGGAGAAGGGTACAGTTTGTCCTGAAACATCTAAAAAACACAGCTTAGAGAGCATAGGGCACTTCCATGCATGGGGGTATAAATTGGGAAAGTTAAAAATCAGCAAGACAAAAGCACACCAAAGTTTAGGGCTGCTCTGTTGCCAAGGACCTCCACTTCATTCCACCTTAAATATCCCAGGAAAGATAAAAATGGATAAATAAGTGGTGGTCCTTATGTACAATGGAATATCACTCAGCCATGAAATCAATGTCCTAAGGCTAGTAGCAGCATGATGAGTGGATTTAGGTACGAGACGATTCTAAGTGAAATAAGTCACACAGAAAAGGACACTTCTCATAAGATATCACTTATACAGGGAAAGTAAACACCGTTACACTTGAACTGAATTACAAAACAGAACAGAGTCACACATGCAGAAAACACACTATGGCTGCTTAACAGGAAAGGTGAGGTGGGGTGATACATAAAACAAGGGTTTCAAATGAGCTGAGATACCGTTCCATAAACCCAATATGTAATAGACAAGACCTACTCCTTGCTCAGGGAACTGGACTCAACACCCCCTATTCACCACACAAGGATATATCTGACTAGTAATAATCTTAAAACCTATGTATTGAAATCTCTCTGTTAGTGTGTGAAGTGGGTGTAAAGCGGCATAAACACAGCAGTGAAAAGCAGCTAAACCCCATTCTAAAAATGAATTACTTTTAAAACCCCATGAAACAAAGACAGTGAAAGAGAGAGAAATTCTTACACAATTCGTTCAGGGGCTGTGATGGAACCTGGATTGACCATATCTAGACCCACAGCTGGATGAGACATAAGGGTGGACACTCTTGGGGCTGAGAGGTTTGGTGAGGTTGGGTGAGTAAACGCAGACCCTTTAAAGTAATACTGCGTGGTACCCATCCCATGGGTCCCAAATCTCCAGGTTCAAGGGCATCTTCCTACATCGAAAACATGCATAGAAACCCAGAATATGGTACACCGTGTGATGGGGAAAGGTTTCTAAAACGCACCTCATTTCTCATCTCCTTGTGCTCGGGTTCGCCATTGCAGCCACTTTACTAGCAATCTCCCTACTTGGAGCATCAGCACCTTTAACCTCCTGTTCCGTACAGGTTGCAATTTGTCCTGAGGATGAATGGGAAGATGGGGAACCAATGAGAGACTAGCTGTTGGTGTTGGGACAGGCACAGGGCACTCTATTTTCCCATCAGGAAGAAGAATTAACCACAGGCTCAGCCTGCCCCCTGGAACGAGAACAGGGCCTGAAGCCATCCTGCGCTTTTACGGCCAGCTCCCAAAAAGCGAGTTGTAAAATGGAGCTTCAGGGCACTGCAATTCACAAACCTGCAGAGTTATAAATGATAACTCTCGTCCACAAATATATTGAGGGAAGGCAAAAAAGAGGATTTGAAATCAAGGCAGAATTGCAGAAAACAGATTTCAGGAGGTAGATACGAATCGCCTTTAAAGCACATGAAAAGCGGCAAAACATTGATAATGATGCCCTTGGCCAAAAAGGGCCTATGCGTTTTTTCCTGAATATATTCAGGAAAAAACGCATACGCCCTTTTTGGCCAACCAAGCAACCTGGAAAGGCAAATCAGCGCTACAAAGAAGTCTCGCTTCCCATCGGTCAAATGGGCCATGCTGAAAAAAGGGTCAAAACCAGAAATGCAGGACAGGCCATGGAGAAATGGGAGCCTTGCTACGCTGATGGGCGGGATGTAAATTGCCAACAGCCACTCTGGAGAAGGGTACAGTGAGTCCTGAAACATCTAAAAAACACAGCTTAGAGAGCATAGGGCACTTCCATGCATGGGGGTATAAATTGGGAAAGTTAAAAATCAGCAAGACACAGGAACACCAAAGTTTAGGGCTTCTCTGTTGCCAAGGACCTCCACTTCATTCCACCTTAAATATCCCAGGAAAGATAAAAATGGATAAATAAGTGGTGGTCCTTATGTACAATGGAATATCACTCAGCCATGAAATCAATGTCCTAAGGCAAGTAGCAGCATGATGAGTGGATTTAGGTACGACGATTCTAAGGGAAATAAGTCACACAGAAAAGGACACTTCTCATAAGATATCACTTATACAGGGAAAGTAAAAACCGTTACACTTGAACTGAATTACAAAACAGAACAGAGTCACACATGCAGAAAACACACTATGGCTGCTTAACAGGAAAGGTGAGGTGGGGTGATACATAAAACAAGGGTTTCAAATGAGCTGAGATACCGTTCCATAAACCCAATATGTAATAGACAAGACCTACTCCTTGCTCAGGGAACTGGACTCAACACCCCCTATTCACCACACAAGGATATATCTGACTAGTAATAATCTTAAAACCTATGTATTGAAATCTCTCTGTTAGTGTGTGAAGTGGGTGTAAAGCGGCATAAACACAGCAGTGAAAAGCAGCTAAACCCCATTCTAAAAATAAATTACTTTTAAAACCCCATGAAACAAAGACAGTGAAAGAGAGAGAAATTCTTACACAATTCGTTCAGGGGCTGTGATGGAACCTGGATTGACCATATCTAGACCCACAGCTGGATGAGACATAAGGGTGGACACTCTTGGGGCTGAGAGGTTTGGTGAGGTTGGGTGAGTAAACGCAGACCCTTTAAAGTAATACTGCGTGGTACCCATCCCATGGGTCCCAAATCTCCAGGTTCAAGGGCATCTTCCTACATCGAAAACATGCATAGAAACCCAGAATATGGTACACCGTGTGATGGGGAAAGGTTTCTAAAACGCACCTCATTTCTCATCTCCTTGTGCTCGGGTTCGCCATTGCAGCCACTTTACTAGCAATCTCCCTACTTGGAGCATCAGCACCTTTAACCTCCTGTTCCGTACAGGTTGCAATTTGTCCTGAGGATGAATGGGAAGATGGGGAACCAATGAGAGACTAGCTGTTGGTGTTGGGACAGGCACAGGGCACTCTATTTTCCCATCAGGAAGAAGAATTAACCACAGGCTCAGCCTGCCCCCTGGAACGAGAACAGGGCCTGAAGCCATCCTGCGCTTTTACGGCCAGCTCCCAAAAAGCGAGTTGTAAAATGGAGCTTCAGGGCACTGCAATTCACAAACCTGCAGAGTTATAAATGATAACTCTCGTCCACAAATATATTGAGGGAAGGCAAAAAAGAGGATTTGAAATCAAGGCAGAATTGCAGGAAACAGATTTCAGGAGGGAGATTCGAATCGCCTTTAAAGCACAGGAAAAGCGGCAAAACCTCGACAATGATGCCCTTGGCCAAAAAGGGCGTATGCGTTTTTTCCTGAATATATTCAGGAAAAAACGCATACGCCCTTTTTGGCCAACCAAGCAACCTGGAAAGGCAAATCAGCGCTACAAAGAAGTCTCGCTTCCCATCGGTCAAATGGGCCATGCTGAAAAAAGGGTCAAAACCAGAAATGCAGGACAGGCCATGGAGAAATGGGAGCCTTGCTACGCTGATGGGCGGTATGTAAATTGCCAACAGCCACTCTGGAGAAGGGTACAGTGAGTCCTGAAACATCTAAAAAACACAGCTTAGAGAGCATAGGGCACTTCCATGCATGGGGGTATAAATTGGGAAAGTTAAAAATCAGCAAGACACAGGAACACCAAAGTTTAGGGCTTCTCTGTTGCCAAGGACCTCCACTTCATTCCACCTTAAATATCCCAGGAAAGATAAAAATGGATAAATAAGTGGTGGTCCTTATGTACAATGGAATATCACTCAGCCATGAAATCAATGTCCTAAGGCAAGTAGCAGCATGATGAGTGGATTTAGGTACGACGATTCTAAGGGAAATAAGTCACACAGAAAAGGACACTTCTCATAAGATATCACTTATACAGGGAAAGTAAACACCGTTACACTTGAACTGAATTACAAAACAGAACAGAGTCACACATGCAGAAAACACACTATGGCTGCTTAACAGGAAAGGTCAGGTGGGGTGATACATAAAACAAGGGTTTCAAATGAGCTGAGATACCGTTCCATAAACCCAATATGTAATAGACAAGACCTACTCCTTGCTCAGGGAACTGGACTCAACACCCCCTATTCACCACACAAGGATATATCTGACTAGTAATAATCTTAAAACCTATGTATTGAAATCTCTCTGTTAGTGTGTGAAGTGGGTGTAAAGCGGCATAAACACAGCAGTGAAAAGCAGCTAAACCCCATTCTAAAAATAAATTACTTTTAAAACCCCATGAAACAAAGACAGTGAAAGAGAGAGAAATTCTTACACAATTCGTTCAGGGGCTGTGATGGAACCTGGATTGACCATATCTAGACCCACAGCTGGATGAGACATAAGGGTGGACACTCTTGGGGCTGAGAGGTTTGGTGAGGTTGGGTGAGTAAACGCAGACCCTTTAAAGTAATACTGCGTGGTACCCATCCCATGGGTCCCAAATCTCCAGGTTCAAGGGCATCTTCCTACATCGAAAACATGCATAGAAACCCAGAATATGGTACACCGTGTGATGGGGAAAGGTTTCTAAAACGCACCTCATTTCTCATCTCCTTGTGCTCGGGTTCGCCATTGCAGCCACTTTACTAGCAATCTCCCTACTTGGAGCATCAGCACCTTTAACCTCCTGTTCCGTACAGGTTGCAATTTGTCCTGAGGATGAATGGGAAGATGGGGAACCAATGAGAGACTAGCTGTTGGTGTTGGGACAGGCACAGGGCACTCTATTTTCCCATCAGGAAGAAGAATTAACCACAGGCTCAGCCTGCCCCCTGGAACGAGAACAGGGCCTGAAGCCATCCTGCGCTTTTACGGCCAGCTCCCAAAAAGCGAGTGGTAAAATGGAGCTTCAGGGCACTGCAATTCACAAACCTGCAGAGTTATAAATGATAACTCTCGTCCACAAATATATTGAGGGAAGGCAAAAAAGAGGATTTGAAATCAAGGCAGAATTGCAGGAAACAGATTTCAGGAGGTAGATACGAATCGCCTTTAAAGCACATGAAAAGCGGCAAAACATTGATAATGATGCCCTTGGCCAAAAAGGGCCTATGCGTTTTTTCCTGAATATATTCAGGAAAAAACGCATACGCCCTTTTTGGCCAACCAAGCAACCTGGAAAGGCAAATCAGCGCTACAAAGAAGTCTCGCTTCCCATCGGTCAAATGGGCCATGCTGAAAAAAGGGTCAAAACCAGAAATGCAGGACAGGCCATGGAGAAATGGGAGCCTTGCTACGCTGATGGGCGGGATGTAAATTGCCAACAGCCACTCTGGAGAAGGGTACAGTGAGTCCTGAAACATCTAAAAAACACAGCTTAGAGAGCATAGGGCACTTCCATGCATGGGGGTATAAATTGGGAAAGTTAAAAATCAGCAAGACACAGGAACACCAAAGTTTAGGGCTTCTCTGTTGCCAAGGACCTCCACTTCATTCCACCTTAAATATCCCAGGAAAGATAAAAATGGATAAATAAGTGGTGGTCCTTATGTACAATGGAATATCACTCAGCCATGAAATCAATGTCCTAAGGCAAGTAGCAGCATGATGAGTGGATTTAGGTACGACGATTCTAAGGGAAATAAGTCACACAGAAAAGGACACTTCTCATAAGATATCACTTATACAGGGAAAGTAAAAACCGTTACACTTGAACTGAATTACAAAACAGAACAGAGTCACACATGCAGAAAACACACTATGGCTGCTTAACAGGAAAGGTGAGGTGGGGTGATACATAAAACAAGGGTTTCAAATGAGCTGAGATACCGTTCCATAAACCCAATATGTAATAGACAAGACCTACTCCTTGCTCAGGGAACTGGACTCAACACCCCCTATTCACCACACAAGGATATATCTGACTAGTAATAATCTTAAAACCTATGTATTGAAATCTCTCTGTTAGTGTGTGAAGTGGGTGTAAAGCGGCATAAACACAGCAGTGAAAAGCAGCTAAACCCCATTCTAAAAATAAATTACTTTTAAAACCCCATGAAACAAAGACAGTGAAAGAGAGAGAAATTCTTACACAATTCGTTCAGGGGCTGTGATGGAACCTGGATTGACCATATCTAGACCCACAGCTGGATGAGACATAAGGGTGGACACTCTTGGGGCTGAGAGGTTTGGTGAGGTTGGGTGAGTAAACGCAGACCCTTTAAAGTAATACTGCGTGGTACCCATCCCATGGGTCCCAAATCTCCAGGTTCAAGGGCATCTTCCTACATCGAAAACATGCATAGAAACCCAGAATATGGTACACCGTGTGATGGGGAAAGGTTTCTAAAACGCACCTCATTTCTCATCTCCTTGTGCTCGGGTTCGCCATTGCAGCCACTTTACTAGCAATCTCCCTACTTGGAGCATCAGCACCTTTAACCTCCTGTTCCGTACAGGTTGCAATTTGTCCTGAGGATGAATGGGAAGATGGGGAACCAATGAGAGACTAGCTGTTGGTGTTGGGACAGGCACAGGGCACTCTATTTTCCCATCAGGAAGAAGAATTAACCACAGGCTCAGCCTGCCCCCTGGAACGAGAACAGGGCCTGAAGCCATCCTGCGCTTTTACGGCCAGCTCCCAAAAAGCGAGTGGTAAAATGGAGCTTCAGGGCACTGCAATTCACAAACCTGCAGAGTTATAAATGATAACTCTCGTCCACAAATATATTGAGGGAAGGCAAAAAAGAGGATTTGAAATCAAGGCAGAATTGCAGAAAACAGATTTCAGGAGGTAGATACGAATCGCCTTTAAAGCACATGAAAAGCGGCAAAACATTGATAATGATGCCCTTGGCCAAAAAGGGCCTATGCGTTTTTTCCTGAATATATTCAGGAAAAAACGCATACGCCCTTTTTGGCCAACCAAGCAACCTGGAAAGGCAAATCAGCGCTACAAAGAAGTCTCGCTTCCCATCGGTCAAATGGGCCATGCTGAAAAAAGGGTCAAAACCAGAAATGCAGGACAGGCCATGGAGAAATGGGAGCCTTGCTACGCTGATGGGCGGGATGTAAATTGCCAACAGCCACTCTGGAGAAGGGTACAGTGAGTCCTGAAACATCTAAAAAACACAGCTTAGAGAGCATAGGGCACTTCCATGCATGGGGGTATAAATTGGGAAAGTTAAAAATCAGCAAGACACAGGAACACCAAAGTTTAGGGCTTCTCTGTTGCCAAGGACCTCCACTTCATTCCACCTTAAATATCCCAGGAAAGATAAAAATGGATAAATAAGTGGTGGTCCTTATGTACAATGGAATATCACTCAGCCATGAAATCAATGTCCTAAGGCAAGTAGCAGCATGATGAGTGGATTTAGGTACGACGATTCTAAGGGAAATAAGTCACACAGAAAAGGACACTTCTCATAAGATATCACTTATACAGGGAAAGTAAAAACCGTTACACTTGAACTGAATTACAAAACAGAACAGAGTCACACATGCAGAAAACACACTATGGCTGCTTAACAGGAAAGGTGAGGTGGGGTGATACATAAAACAAGGGTTTCAAATGAGCTGAGATACCGTTCCATAAACCCAATATGTAATAGACAAGACCTACTCCTTGCTCAGGGAACTGGACTCAACACCCCCTATTCACCACACAAGGATATATCTGACTAGTAATAATCTTAAAACCTATGTATTGAAATCTCTCTGTTAGTGTGTGAAGTGGGTGTAAAGCGGCATAAACACAGCAGTGAAAAGCAGCTAAACCCCATTCTAAAAATAAATTACTTTTAAAACCCCATGAAACAAAGACAGTGAAAGAGAGAGAAATTCTTACACAATTCGTTCAGGGGCTGTGATGGAACCTGGATTGACCATATCTAGACCCACAGCTGGATGAGACATAAGGGTGGACACTCTTGGGGCTGAGAGGTTTGGTGAGGTTGGGTGAGTAAACGCAGACCCTTTAAAGTAATACTGCGTGGTACCCATCCCATGGGTCCCAAATCTCCAGGTTCAAGGGCATCTTCCTACATCGAAAACATGCATAGAAACCCAGAATATGGTACACCGTGTGATGGGGAAAGGTTTCTAAAACGCACCTCATTTCTCATCTCCTTGTGCTCGGGTTCGCCATTGCAGCCACTTTACTAGCAATCTCCCTACTTGGAGCATCAGCACCTTTAACCTCCTGTTCCGTACAGGTTGCAATTTGTCCTGAGGATGAATGGGAAGATGGGGAACCAATGAGAGACTAGCTGTTGGTGTTGGGACAGGCACAGGGCACTCTATTTTCCCATCAGGAAGAAGAATTAACCACAGGCTCAGCCTGCCCCCTGGAACGAGAACAGGGCCTGAAGCCATCCTGCGCTTTTACGGCCAGCTCCCAAAAAGCGAGTTGTAAAATGGAGCTTCAGGGCACTGCAATTCACAAACCTGCAGAGTTATAAATGATAACTCTCGTCCACAAATATATTGAGGGAAGGCAAAAAAGAGGATTTGAAATCAAGGCAGAATTGCAGGAAACAGATTTCAGGAGGTAGATACGAATCGCCTTTAAAGCACATGAAAAGCGGCAAAACATTGATAATGATGCCCTTGGCCAAAAAGGGCGTATGCGTTTTTTCCTGAATATATTCAGGAAAAAACGCATACGCCCTTTTTGGCCAACCAAGCAACCTGGAAAGGCAAATCAGCGCTACAAAGAAGTCTCGCTTCCCATCGGTCAAATGGGCCATGCTGAAAAAAGGGTCAAAACCAGAAATGCAGGACAGGCCATGGAGAAATGGGAGCCTTGCTACGCTGATGGGCGGGATGTAAATTGCCAACAGCCACTCTGGAGAAGGGTACAGTGAGTCCTGAAACATCTAAAAAACACAGCTTAGAGAGCATAGGGCACTTCCATGCATGGGGGTATAAATTGGGAAAGTTAAAAATCAGCAAGACACAGGAACACCAAAGTTTAGGGCTTCTCTGTTGCCAAGGACCTCCACTTCATTCCACCTTAAATATCCCAGGAAAGATAAAAATGGATAAATAAGTGGTGGTCCTTATGTACAATGGAATATCACTCAGCCATGAAATCAATGTCCTAAGGCAAGTAGCAGCATGATGAGTGGATTTAGGTACGACGATTCTAAGGGAAATAAGTCACACAGAAAAGGACACTTCTCATAAGATATCACTTATACAGGGAAAGTAAAAACCGTTACACTTGAACTGAATTACAAAACAGAACAGAGTCACACATGCAGAAAACACACTATGGCTGCTTAACAGGAAAGGTGAGGTGGGGTGATACATAAAACAAGGGTTTCAAATGAGCTGAGATACCGTTCCATAAACCCAATATGTAATAGACAAGACCTACTCCTTGCTCAGGGAACTGGACTCAACACCCCCTATTCACCACACAAGGATATATCTGACTAGTAATAATCTTAAAACCTATGTATTGAAATCTCTCTGTTAGTGTGTGAAGTGGGTGTAAAGCGGCATAAACACAGCAGTGAAAAGCAGCTAAACCCCATTCTAAAAATAAATTACTTTTAAAACCCCATGAAACAAAGACAGTGAAAGAGAGAGAAATTCTTACACAATTCGTTCAGGGGCTGTGATGGAACCTGGATTGACCATATCTAGACCCACAGCTGGATGAGACATAAGGGTGGACACTCTTGGGGCTGAGAGGTTTGGTGAGGTTGGGTGAGTAAACGCAGACCCTTTAAAGTAATACTGCGTGGTACCCATCCCATGGGTCCCAAATCTCCAGGTTCAAGGGCATCTTCCTACATCGAAAACATGCATAGAAACCCAGAATATGGTACACCGTGTGATGGGGAAAGGTTTCTAAAACGCACCTCATTTCTCATCTCCTTGTGCTCGGGTTCGCCATTGCAGCCACTTTACTAGCAATCTCCCTACTTGGAGCATCAGCACCTTTAACCTCCTGTTCCGTACAGGTTGCAATTTGTCCTGAGGATGAATGGGAAGATGGGGAACCAATGAGAGACTAGCTGTTGGTGTTGGGACAGGCACAGGGCACTCTATTTTCCCATCAGGAAGAAGAATTAACCACAGGCTCAGCCTGCCCCCTGGAACGAGAACAGGGCCTGAAGCCATCCTGCGCTTTTACGGCCAGCTCCCAAAAAGCGAGTTGTAAAATGGAGCTTCAGGGCACTGCAATTCACAAACCTGCAGAGTTATAAATGATAACTCTCGTCCACAAATATATTGAGGGAAGGCAAAAAAGAGGATTTGAAATCAAGGCAGAATTGCAGGAAACAGATTTCAGGAGGTAGATACGAATCGCCTTTAAAGCACATGAAAAGCGGCAAAACATTGATAATGATGCCCTTGGCCAAAAAGGGCCTATGCGTTTTTTCCTGAATATATTCAGGAAAAAACGCATACGCCCTTTTTGGCCAACCAAGCAACCTGGAAAGGCAAATCAGCGCTACAAAGAAGTCTCGCTTCCCATCGGTCAAATGGGCCATGCTGAAAAAAGGGTCAAAACCAGAAATGCAGGACAGGCCATGGAGAAATGGGAGCCTTGCTACGCTGATGGGCGGGATGTAAATTGCCAACAGCCACTCTGGAGAAGGGTACAGTGAGTCCTGAAACATCTAAAAAACACAGCTTAGAGAGCATAGGGCACTTCCATGCATGGGGGTATAAATTGGGAAAGTTAAAAATCAGCAAGACACAGGAACACCAAAGTTTAGGGCTTCTCTGTTGCCAAGGACCTCCACTTCATTCCACCTTAAATATCCCAGGAAAGATAAAAATGGATAAATAAGTGCTGGTCCTTATGTACAATGGAATATCACTCAGCCATGAAATCAATGTCCTAAGGCAAGTAGCAGCATGATGAGTGGATTTAGGTACGACGATTCTAAGGGAAATAAGTCACACAGAAAAGGACACTTCTCATAAGATATCACTTATACAGGGAAAGTAAACACCGTTACACTTGAACTGAATTACAAAACAGAACAGAGTCACACATGCAGAAAACACACTATGGCTGCTTAACAGGAAAGGTCAGGTGGGGTGATACATAAAACAAGGGTTTCAAATGAGCTGAGATACCGTTCCATAAACCCAATATGTAATAGACAAGACCTACTCCTTGCTCAGGGAACTGGACTCAACACCCCCTATTCACCACACAAGGATATATCTGACTAGTAATAATCTTAAAACCTATGTATTGAAATCTCTCTGTTAGTGTGTGAAGTGGGTGTAAAGCGGCATAAACACAGCAGTGAAAAGCAGCTAAACCCCATTCTAAAAATAAATTACTTTTAAAACCCCATGAAACAAAGACAGTGAAAGAGAGAGAAATTCTTACACAATTCGTTCAGGGGCTGTGATGGAACCTGGATTGACCATATCTAGACCCACAGCTGGATGAGACATAAGGGTGGACACTCTTGGGGCTGAGAGGTTTGGTGAGGTTGGGTGAGTAAACGCAGACCCTTTAAAGTAATACTGCATGGTACCCATCCCATGGGTCCCAAATCTCCAGGTTCAAGGGCATCTTCCTACATCGAAAACATGCATAGAAACCCAGAATATGGTACACCGTGTGATGGGGAAAGGTTTCTAAAACGCACCTCATTTCTCATCTCCTTGTGCTCGGGTTCGCCATTGCAGCCACTTTACTAGCAATCTCCCTACTTGGAGCATCAGCACCTTTAACCTCCTGTTCCGTACAGGTTGCAATTTGTCCTGAGGATGAATGGGAAGATGGGGAACCAATGAGAGACTAGCTGTTGGTGTTGGGACAGGCACAGGGCACTCTATTTTCCCATCAGGAAGAAGAATTAACCACAGGCTCAGCCTGCCCCCTGGAACGAGAACAGGGCCTGAAGCCATCCTGCGCTTTTACGGCCAGCTCCCAAAAAGCGAGTGGTAAAATGGAGCTTCAGGGCACTGCAATTCACAAACCTGCAGAGTTATAAATGATAACTCTCGTCCACAAATATATTGAGGGAAGGCAAAAAAGAGGATTTGAAATCAAGGCAGAATTGCAGGAAACAGATTTCAGGAGGTAGATACGAATCGCCTTTAAAGCACATGAAAAGCGGCAAAACATTGATAATGATGCCCTTGGCCAAAAAGGGCGTATGCGTTTTTTCCTGAATATATTCAGGAAAAAACGCATACGCCCTTTTTGGCCAACCAAGCAACCTGGAAAGGCAAATCAGCGCTACAAAGAAGTCTCGCTTCCCATCGGTCAAATGGGCCATGCTGAAAAAAGGGTCAAAACCAGAAATGCAGGACAGGCCATGGAGAAATGGGAGCCTTGCTACGCTGATGGGCGGGATGTAAATTGCCAACAGCCACTCTGGAGAAGGGTACAGTGAGTCCTGAAACATCTAAAAAACACAGCTTAGAGAGCATAGGGCACTTCCATGCATGGGGGTATAAATTGGGAAAGTTAAAAATCAGCAAGACACAGGAACACCAAAGTTTAGGGCTTCTCTGTTGCCAAGGACCTCCACTTCATTCCACCTTAAATATCCCAGGAAAGATAAAAATGGATAAATAAGTGGTGGTCCTTATGTACAATGGAATATCACTCAGCCATGAAATCAATGTCCTAAGGCAAGTAGCAGCATGATGAGTGGATTTAGGTACGACGATTCTAAGGGAAATAAGTCACACAGAAAAGGACACTTCTCATAAGATATCACTTATACAGGGAAAGTAAAAACCGTTACACTTGAACTGAATTACAAAACAGAACAGAGTCACACATGCAGAAAACACACTATGGCTGCTTAACAGGAAAGGTGAGGTGGGGTGATACATAAAACAAGGGTTTCAAATGAGCTGAGATACCGTTCCATAAACCCAATATGTAATAGACAAGACCTACTCCTTGCTCAGGGAACTGGACTCAACACCCCCTATTCACCACACAAGGATATATCTGACTAGTAATAATCTTAAAACCTATGTATTGAAATCTCTCTGTTAGTGTGTGAAGTGGGTGTAAAGCGGCATAAACACAGCAGTGAAAAGCAGCTAAACCCCATTCTAAAAATAAATTACTTTTAAAACCCCATGAAACAAAGACAGTGAAAGAGAGAGAAATTCTTACACAATTCGTTCAGGGGCTGTGATGGAACCTGGATTGACCATATCTAGACCCACAGCTGGATGAGACATAAGGGTGGACACTCTTGGGGCTGAGAGGTTTGGTGAGGTTGGGTGAGTAAACGCAGACCCTTTAAAGTAATACTGCGTGGTACCCATCCCATGGGTCCCAAATCTCCAGGTTCAAGGGCATCTTCCTACATCGAAAACATGCATAGAAACCCAGAATATGGTACACCGTGTGATGGGGAAAGGTTTCTAAAACGCACCTCATTTCTCATCTCCTTGTGCTCGGGTTCGCCATTGCAGCCACTTTACTAGCAATCTCCCTACTTGGAGCATCAGCACCTTTAACCTCCTGTTCCGTACAGGTTGCAATTTGTCCTGAGGATGAATGGGAAGATGGGGAACCAATGAGAGACTAGCTCTTGGTGTTGGGACAGGCACAGGGCACTCTATTTTCCAATCAGGAAGAAGAATTAACCACAGGCTCAGCCTGCCCCCTGGAACGAGAACAGGGCCTGAAGCCATCCTGCGCTTTTACGGCCAGCTCCCAAAAAGCGAGTTGTAAAATGGAGCTTCAGGGCACTGCAATTCACAAACCTGCAGAGTTATAAATGATAACTCTCGTCCACAAATATATTGAGGGAAGGCAAAAAAGAGGATTTGAAATCAAGGCAGAATTGCAGGAAACAGATTTCAGGAGGTAGATACGAATCGCCTTTAAAGCACATGAAAAGCGGCAAAACATTGATAATGATGCCCTTGGCCAAAAAGGGCCTATGCGTTTTTTCCTGAATATATTCAGGAAAAAACGCATACGCCCTTTTTGGCCAACCAAGCAACCTGGAAAGGCAAATCAGCGCTACAAAGAAGTCTCGCTTCCCATCGGTCAAATGGGCCATGCTGAAAAAAGGGTCAAAACCAGAAATGCAGGACAGGCCATGGAGAAATGGGAGCCTTGCTACGCTGATGGGCGGGATGTAAATTGCCAACAGCCACTCTGGAGAAGGGTACAGTGAGTCCTGAAACATCTAAAAAACACAGCTTAGAGAGCATAGGGCACTTCCATGCATGGGGGTATAAATTGGGAAAGTTAAAAATCAGCAAGACACAGGAACACCAAAGTTTAGGGCTTCTCTGTTGCCAAGGACCTCCACTTCATTCCACCTTAAATATCCCAGGAAAGATAAAAATGGATAAATAAGTGGTGGTCCTTATGTACAATGGAATATCACTCAGCCATGAAATCAATGTCCTAAGGCAAGTAGCAGCATGATGAGTGGATTTAGGTACGACGATTCTAAGGGAAATAAGTCACACAGAAAAGGACACTTCTCATAAGATATCACTTATACAGGGAAAGTAAACACCGTTACACTTGAACTGAATTACAAAACAGAACAGAGTCACACATGCAGAAAACACACTATGGCTGCTTAACAGGAAAGGTGAGGTGGGGTGATACATAAAACAAGGGTTTCAAATGAGCTGAGATACCGTTCCATAAACCCAATATGTAATAGACAAGACCTACTCCTTGCTCAGGGAACTGGACTCAACACCCCCTATTCACCACACAAGGATATATCTGACTAGTAATAATCTTAAAACCTATGTATTGAAATCTCTCTGTTAGTGTGTGAAGTGGGTGTAAAGCGGCATAAACACAGCAGTGAAAAGCAGCTAAACCCCATTCTAAAAATAAATTACTTTTAAAACCCCATGAAACAAAGACAGTGAAAGAGAGAGAAATTCTTACACAATTCGTTCAGGGGCTGTGATGGAACCTGGATTGACCATATCTAGACCCACAGCTGGATGAGACATAAGGGTGGACACTCTTGGGGCTGAGAGGTTTGGTGAGGTTGGGTGAGTAAACGCAGACCCTTTAAAGTAATACTGCATGGTACCCATCCCATGGGTCCCAAATCTCCAGGTTCAAGGGCATCTTCCTACATCGAAAACATGCATAGAAACCCAGAATATGGTACACCGTGTGATGGGGAAAGGTTTCTAAAACGCACCTCATTTCTCATCTCCTTGTGCTCGGGTTCGCCATTGCAGCCACTTTACTAGCAATCTCCCTACTTGGAGCATCAGCACCTTTAACCTCCTGTTCCGTACAGGTTGCAATTTGTCCTGAGGATGAATGGGAAGATGGGGAACCAATGAGAGACTAGCTGTTGGTGTTGGGACAGGCACAGGGCACTCTATTTTCCCATCAGGAAGAAGAATTAACCACAGGCTCAGCCTGCCCCCTGGAACGAGAACAGGGCCTGAAGCCATCCTGCGCTTTTACGGCCAGCTCCCAAAAAGCGAGTGGTAAAATGGAGCTTCAGGGCACTGCAATTCACAAACCTGCAGAGTTATAAATGATAACTCTCGTCCACAAATATATTGAGGGAAGGCAAAAAAGAGGATTTGAAATCAAGGCAGAATTGCAGGAAACAGATTTCAGGAGGTAGATACGAATCGCCTTTAAAGCACATGAAAAGCGGCAAAACATTGATAATGATGCCCTTGGCCAAAAAGGGCGTATGCGTTTTTTCCTGAATATATTCAGGAAAAAACGCATACGCCCTTTTTGGCCAACCAAGCAACCTGGAAAGGCAAATCAGCGCTACAAAGAAGTCTCGCTTCCCATCGGTCAAATGGGCCATGCTGAAAAAAGGGTCAAAACCAGAAATGCAGGACAGGCCATGGAGAAATGGGAGCCTTGCTACGCTGATGGGCGGGATGTAAATTGCCAACAGCCACTCTGGAGAAGGGTACAGTGAGTCCTGAAACATCTAAAAAACACAGCTTAGAGAGCATAGGGCACTTCCATGCATGGGGGTATAAATTGGGAAAGTTAAAAATCAGCAAGACACAGGAACACCAAAGTTTAGGGCTTCTCTGTTGCCAAGGACCTCCACTTCATTCCACCTTAAATATCCCAGGAAAGATAAAAATGGATAAATAAGTGGTGGTCCTTATGTACAATGGAATATCACTCAGCCATGAAATCAATGTCCTAAGGCAAGTAGCAGCATGATGAGTGGATTTAGGTACGACGATTCTAAGGGAAATAAGTCACACAGAAAAGGACACTTCTCATAAGATATCACTTATACAGGGAAAGTAAAAACCGTTACACTTGAACTGAATTACAAAACAGAACAGAGTCACACATGCAGAAAACACACTATGGCTGCTTAACAGGAAAGGTGAGGTGGGGTGATACATAAAACAAGGGTTTCAAATGAGCTGAGATACCGTTCCATAAACCCAATATGTAATAGACAAGACCTACTCCTTGCTCAGGGAACTGGACTCAACACCCCCTATTCACCACACAAGGATATATCTGACTAGTAATAATCTTAAAACCTATGTATTGAAATCTCTCTGTTAGTGTGTGAAGTGGGTGTAAAGCGGCATAAACACAGCAGTGAAAAGCAGCTAAACCCCATTCTAAAAATAAATTACTTTTAAAACCCCATGAAACAAAGACAGTGAAAGAGAGAGAAATTCTTACACAATTCGTTCAGGGGCTGTGATGGAACCTGGATTGACCATATCTAGACCCACAGCTGGATGAGACATAAGGGTGGACACTCTTGGGGCTGAGAGGTTTGGTGAGGTTGGGTGAGTAAACGCAGACCCTTTAAAGTAATACTGCGTGGTACCCATCCCATGGGTCCCAAATCTCCAGGTTCAAGGGCATCTTCCTACATCGAAAACATGCATAGAAACCCAGAATATGGTACACCGTGTGATGGGGAAAGGTTTCTAAAACGCACCTCATTTCTCATCTCCTTGTGCTCGGGTTCGCCATTGCAGCCACTTTACTAGCAATCTCCCTACTTGGAGCATCAGCACCTTTAACCTCCTGTTCCGTACAGGTTGCAATTTGTCCTGAGGATGAATGGGAAGATGGGGAACCAATGAGAGACTAGCTCTTGGTGTTGGGACAGGCACAGGGCACTCTATTTTCCCATCAGGAAGAAGAATTAACCACAGGCTCAGCCTGCCCCCTGGAACGAGAACAGGGCCTGAAGCCATCCTGCGCTTTTACGGCCAGCTCCCAAAAAGCGAGTTGTAAAATGGAGCTTCAGGGCACTGCAATTCACAAACCTGCAGAGTTATAAATGATAACTCTCGTCCACAAATATATTGAGGGAAGGCAAAAAAGAGGATTTGAAATCAAGGCAGAATTGCAGGAAACAGATTTCAGGAGGTAGATACGAATCGCCTTTAAAGCACATGAAAAGCGGCAAAACATTGATAATGATGCCCTTGGCCAAAAAGGGCGTATGCGTTTTTTCCTGAATATATTCAGGAAAAAACGCATACGCCCTTTTTGGCCAACCAAGCAACCTGGAAAGGCAAATCAGCGCTACAAAGAAGTCTCGCTTCCGATCGGTCAAATGGGCCATGCTGAAAAAAGGGTCAAAACCAGAAATGCAGGACAGGCCATGGAGAAATGGGAGCCTTGCTACGCTGATGGGCGGGATGTAAATTGCCAACAGCCACTCTGGAGAAGGGTACAGTGAGTCCTGAAACATCTAAAAAACACAGCTTAGAGAGCATAGGGCACTTCCATGCATGGGGGTATAAATTGGGAAAGTTAAAAATCAGCAAGACACAGGAACACCAAAGTTTAGGGCTTCTCTGTTGCCAAGGACCTCCACTTCATTCCACCTTAAATATCCCAGGAAAGATAAAAATGGATAAATAAGTGGTGGTCCTTATGTACAATGGAATATCACTCAGCCATGAAATCAATGTCCTAAGGCAAGTAGCAGCATGATGAGTGGATTTAGGTACGACGATTCTAAGGGAAATAAGTCACACAGAAAAGGACACTTCTCATAAGATATCACTTATACAGGGAAAGTAAAAACCGTTACACTTGAACTGAATTACAAAACAGAACAGAGTCACACATGCAGAAAACACACTATGGCTGCTTAACAGGAAAGGTGAGGTGGGGTGATACATAAAACAAGGGTTTCAAATGAGCTGAGATACCGTTCCATAAACCCAATATGTAATAGACAAGACCTACTCCTTGCTCAGGGAACTGGACTCAACACCCCCTATTCACCACACAAGGATATATCTGACTAGTAATAATCTTAAAACCTATGTATTGAAATCTCTCTGTTAGTGTGTGAAGTGGGTGTAAAGCGGCATAAACACAGCAGTGAAAAGCAGCTAAACCCCATTCTAAAAATAAATTACTTTTAAAACCCCATGAAACAAAGACAGTGAAAGAGAGAGAAATTCTTACACAATTCGTTCAGGGGCTGTGATGGAACCTGGATTGACCATATCTAGACCCACAGCTGGATGAGACATAAGGGTGGACACTCTTGGGGCTGAGAGGTTTGGTGAGGTTGGGTGAGTAAACGCAGACCCTTTAAAGTAATACTGCGTGGTACCCATCCCATGGGTCCCAAATCTCCAGGTTCAAGGGCATCTTCCTACATCGAAAACATGCATAGAAACCCAGAATATGGTACACCGTGTGATGGGGAAAGGTTTCTAAAACGCACCTCATTTCTCATCTCCTTGTGCTCGGGTTCGCCATTGCAGCCACTTTACTAGCAATCTCCCTACTTGGAGCATCAGCACCTTTAACCTCCTGTTCCGTACAGGTTGCAATTTGTCCTGAGGATGAATGGGAAGATGGGGAACCAATGAGAGACTAGCTGTTGGTGTTGGGACAGGCACAGGGCACTCTATTTTCCCATCAGGAAGAAGAATTAACCACAGGCTCAGCCTGCCCCCTGGAACGAGAACAGGGCCTGAAGCCATCCTGCGCTTTTACGGCCAGCTCCCAAAAAGCGAGTTGTAAAATGGAGCTTCAGGGCACTGCAATTCACAAACCTGCAGAGTTATAAATGATAACTCTCGTCCACAAATATATTGAGGGAAGGCAAAAAAGAGGATTTGAAATCAAGGCAGAATTGCAGGAAACAGATTTCAGGAGGGAGATTCGAATCGCCTTTAAAGCACAGGAAAAGCGGCAAAACCTCGACAATGATGCCCTTGGCCAAAAAGGGCGTATGCGTTTTTTCCTGAATATATTCAGGAAAAAACGCATACGCCCTTTTTGGCCAACCAAGCAACCTGGAAAGGCAAATCAGCGCTACAAAGAAGTCTCGCTTCCCATCGGTCAAATGGGCCATGCTGAAAAAAGGGTCAAAACCAGAAATGCAGGACAGGCCATGGAGAAATGGGAGCCTTGCTACGCTGATGGGCGGTATGTAAATTGCCAACAGCCACTCTGGAGAAGGGTACAGTGAGTCCTGAAACATCTAAAAAACACAGCTTAGAGAGCATAGGGCACTTCCATGCATGGGGGTATAAATTGGGAAAGTTAAAAATCAGCAAGACACAGGAACACCAAAGTTTAGGGCTTCTCTGTTGCCAAGGACCTCCACTTCATTCCACCTTAAATATCCCAGGAAAGATAAAAATGGATAAATAAGTGGTGGTCCTTATGTACAATGGAATATCACTCAGCCATGAAATCAATGTCCTAAGGCAAGTAGCAGCATGATGAGTGGATTTAGGTACGACGATTCTAAGGGAAATAAGTCACACAGAAAAGGACACTTCTCATAAGATATCACTTATACAGGGAAAGTAAAAACCGTTACACTTGAACTGAATTACAAAACAGAACAGAGTCACACATGCAGAAAACACACTATGGCTGCTTAACAGGAAAGGTGAGGTGGGGTGATACATAAAACAAGGGTTTCAAATGAGCTGAGATACCGTTCCATAAACCCAATATGTAATAGACAAGACCTACTCCTTGCTCAGGGAACTGGACTCAACACCCCCTATTCACCACACAAGGATATATCTGACTAGTAATAATCTTAAAACCTATGTATTGAAATCTCTCTGTTAGTGTGTGAAGTGGGTGTAAAGCGGCATAAACACAGCAGTGAAAAGCAGCTAAACCCCATTCTAAAAATAAATTACTTTTAAAACCCCATGAAACAAAGACAGTGAAAGAGAGAGAAATTCTTACACAATTCGTTCAGGGGCTGTGATGGAACCTGGATTGACCATATCTAGACCCACAGCTGGATGAGACATAAGGGTGGACACTCTTGGGGCTGAGAGGTTTGGTGAGGTTGGGTGAGTAAACGCAGACCCTTTAAAGTAATACTGCGTGGTACCCATCCCATGGGTCCCAAATCTCCAGGTTCAAGGGCATCTTCCTACATCGAAAACATGCATAGAAACCCAGAATATGGTACACCGTGTGATGGGGAAAGGTTTCTAAAACGCACCTCATTTCTCATCTCCTTGTGCTCGGGTTCGCCATTGCAGCCACTTTACTAGCAATCTCCCTACTTGGAGCATCAGCACCTTTAACCTCCTGTTCCGTACAGGTTGCAATTTGTCCTGAGGATGAATGGGAAGATGGGGAACCAATGAGAGACTAGCTGTTGGTGTTGGGACAGGCACAGGGCACTCTATTTTCCCATCAGGAAGAAGAATTAACCACAGGCTCAGCCTGCCCCCTGGAACGAGAACAGGGCCTGAAGCCATCCTGCGCTTTTACGGCCAGCTCCCAAAAAGCGAGTGGTAAAATGGAGCTTCAGGGCACTGCAATTCACAAACCTGCAGAGTTATAAATGATAACTCTCGTCCACAAATATATTGAGGGAAGGCAAAAAAGAGGATTTGAAATCAAGGCAGAATTGCAGGAAACAGATTTCAGGAGGTAGATACGAATCGCCTTTAAAGCACATGAAAAGCGGCAAAACATTGATAATGATGCCCTTGGCCAAAAAGGGCGTATGCGTTTTTTCCTGAATATATTCAGGAAAAAACGCATACGCCCTTTTTGGCCAACCAAGCAACCTGGAAAGGCAAATCAGCGCTACAAAGAAGTCTCGCTTCCGATCGGTCAAATGGGCCATGCTGAAAAAAGGGTCAAAACCAGAAATGCAGGACAGGCCATGGAGAAATGGGAGCCTTGCTACGCTGATGGGCGGGATGTAAATTGCCAACAGCCACTCTGGAGAAGGGTACAGTGAGTCCTGAAACATCTAAAAAACACAGCTTAGAGAGCATAGGGCACTTCCATGCATGGGGGTATAAATTGGGAAAGTTAAAAATCAGCAAGACACAGGAACACCAAAGTTTAGGGCTTCTCTGTTGCCAAGGACCTCCACTTCATTCCACCTTAAATATCCCAGGAAAGATAAAAATGGATAAATAAGTGGTGTTCCTTATGTACAATGGAATATCACTCAGCCATGAAATCAATGTCCTAAGGCAAGTAGCAGCATGATGAGTGGATTTAGGTACGACGATTCTAAGGGAAATAAGTCACACAGAAAAGGACACTTCTCATAAGATATCACTTATACAGGGAAAGTAAAAACCGTTACACTTGAACTGAATTACAAAACAGAACAGAGTCACACATGCAGAAAACACACTATGGCTGCTTAACAGGAAAGGTGAGGTGGGGTGATACATAAAACAAGGGTTTCAAATGAGCTGAGATACCGTTCCATAAACCCAATATGTAATAGACAAGACCTACTCCTTGCTCAGGGAACTGGACTCAACACCCCCTATTCACCACACAAGGATATATCTGACTAGTAATAATCTTAAAACCTATGTATTGAAATCTCTCTGTTAGTGTGTGAAGTGGGTGTAAAGCGGCATAAACACAGCAGTGAAAAGCAGCTAAACCCCATTCTAAAAATAAATTACTTTTAAAACCCCATGAAACAAAGACAGTGAAAGAGAGAGAAATTCTTACACAATTCGTTCAGGGGCTGTGATGGAACCTGGATTGACCATATCTAGACCCACAGCTGGATGAGACATAAGGGTGGACACTCTTGGGGCTGAGAGGTTTGGTGAGGTTGGGTGAGTAAACGCAGACCCTTTAAAGTAATACTGCGTGGTACCCATCCCATGGGTCCCAAATCTCCAGGTTCAAGGGCATCTTCCTACATCGAAAACATGCATAGAAACCCAGAATATGGTACACCGTGTGATGGGGAAAGGTTTCTAAAACGCACCTCATTTCTCATCTCCTTGTGCTCGGGTTCGCCATTGCAGCCACTTTACTAGCAATCTCCCTACTTGGAGCATCAGCACCTTTAACCTCCTGTTCCGTACAGGTTGCAATTTGTCCTGAGGATGAATGGGAAGATGGGGAACCAATGAGAGACTAGCTGTTGGTGTTGGGACAGGCACAGGGCACTCTATTTTCCCATCAGGAAGAAGAATTAACCACAGGCTCAGCCTGCCCCCTGGAACGAGAACAGGGCCTGAAGCCATCCTGCGCTTTTACGGCCAGCTCCCAAAAAGCGAGTTGTAAAATGGAGCTTCAGGGCACTGCAATTCACAAACCTGCAGAGTTATAAATGATAACTCTCGTCCACAAATATATTGAGGGAAGGCAAAAAAGAGGATTTGAAATCAAGGCAGAATTGCAGGAAACAGATTTCAGGAGGTAGATACGAATCGCCTTTAAAGCACATGAAAAGCGGCAAAACATTGATAATGATGCCCTTGGCCAAAAAGGGCCTATGCGTTTTTTCCTGAATATATTCAGGAAAAAACGCATACGCCCTTTTTGGCCAACCAAGCAACCTGGAAAGGCAAATCAGCGCTACAAAGAAGTCTCGCTTCCCATCGGTCAAATGGGCCATGCTGAAAAAAGGGTCAAAACCAGAAATGCAGGACAGGCCATGGAGAAATGGGAGCCTTGCTACGCTGATGGGCGGGATGTAAATTGCCAACAGCCACTCTGGAGAAGGGTACAGTGAGTCCTGAAACATCTAAAAAACACAGCTTAGAGAGCATAGGGCACTTCCATGCATGGGGGTATAAATTGGGAAAGTTAAAAATCAGCAAGACACAGGAACACCAAAGTTTAGGGCTTCTCTGTTGCCAAGGACCTCCACTTCATTCCACCTTAAATATCCCAGGAAAGATAAAAATGGATAAATAAGTGGTGGTCCTTATGTACAATGGAATATCACTCAGCCATGAAATCAATGTCCTAAGGCAAGTAGCAGCATGATGAGTGGATTTAGGTACGACGATTCTAAGGGAAATAAGTCACACAGAAAAGGACACTTCTCATAAGATATCACTTATACAGGGAAAGTAAAAACCGTTACACTTGAACTGAATTACAAAACAGAACAGAGTCACACATGCAGAAAACACACTATGGCTGCTTAACAGGAAAGGTGAGGTGGGGTGATACATAAAACAAGGGTTTCAAATGAGCTGAGATACCGTTCCATAAACCCAATATGTAATAGACAAGACCTACTCCTTGCTCAGGGAACTGGACTCAACACCCCCTATTCACCACACAAGGATATATCTGACTAGTAATAATCTTAAAACCTATGTATTGAAATCTCTCTGTTAGTGTGTGAAGTGGGTGTAAAGCGGCATAAACACAGCAGTGAAAAGCAGCTAAACCCCATTCTAAAAATAAATTACTTTTAAAACCCCATGAAACAAAGACAGTGAAAGAGAGAGAAATTCTTACACAATTCGTTCAGGGGCTGTGATGGAACCTGGATTGACCATATCTAGACCCACAGCTGGATGAGACATAAGGGTGGACACTCTTGGGGCTGAGAGGTTTGGTGAGGTTGGGTGAGTAAACGCAGACCCTTTAAAGTAATACTGCGTGGTACCCATCCCATGGGTCCCAAATCTCCAGGTTCAAGGGCATCTTCCTACATCGAAAACATGCATAGAAACCCAGAATATGGTACAGCGTGTGATGGGGAAAGGTTTCTAAAACGCACCTCATTTCTCATCTCCTTGTGCTCGGGTTCGCCATTGCAGCCACTTTACTAGCAATCTCCCTACTTGGAGCATCAGCACCTTTAACCTCCTGTTCCGTACAGGTTGCAATTTGTCCTGAGGATGAATGGGAAGATGGGGAACCAATGAGAGACTAGCTGTTGGTGTTGGGACAGGCACAGGGCACTCTATTTTCCCATCAGGAAGAAGAATTAACCACAGGCTCAGCCTGCCCCCTGGAACGAGAACAGGGCCTGAAGCCATCCTGCGCTTTTACGGCCAGCTCCCAAAAAGCGAGTGGTAAAATGGAGCTTCAGGGCACTGCAATTCACAAACCTGCAGAGTTATAAATGATAACTCTCGTCCACAAATATATTGAGGGAAGGCAAAAAAGAGGATTTGAAATCAAGGCAGAATTGCAGGAAACAGATTTCAGGAGGTAGATACGAATCGCCTTTAAAGCACATGAAAAGCGGCAAAACATTGATAATGATGCCCTTGGCCAAAAAGGGCCTATGCGTTTTTTCCTGAATATATTCAGGAAAAAACGCATACGCCCTTTTTGGCCAACCAAGCAACCTGGAAAGGCAAATCAGCGCTACAAAGAAGTCTCGCTTCCGATCGGTCAAATGGGCCATGCTGAAAAAAGGGTCAAAACCAGAAATGCAGGACAGGCCATGGAGAAATGGGAGCCTTGCTACGCTGATGGGCGGGATGTAAATTGCCAACAGCCACTCTGGAGAAGGGTACAGTGAGTCCTGAAACATCTAAAAAACACAGCTTAGAGAGCATAGGGCACTTCCATGCATGGGGGTATAAATTGGGAAAGTTAAAAATCAGCAAGACACAGGAACACCAAAGTTTAGGGCTTCTCTGTTGCCAAGGACCTCCACTTCATTCCACCTTAAATATCCCAGGAAAGATAAAAATGGATAAATAAGTGGTGGTCCTTATGTACAATGGAATATCACTCAGCCATGAAATCAATGTCCTAAGGCAAGTAGCAGCATGATGAGTGGATTTAGGTACGACGATTCTAAGGGAAATAAGTCACACAGAAAAGGACACTTCTCATAAGATATCACTTATACAGGGAAAGTAAAAACCGTTACACTTGAACTGAATTACAAAACAGAACAGAGTCACACATGCAGAAAACACACTATGGCTGCTTAACAGGAAAGGTGAGGTGGGGTGATACATAAAACAAGGGTTTCAAATGAGCTGAGATACCGTTCCATAAACCCAATATGTAATAGACAAGACCTACTCCTTGCTCAGGGAACTGGACTCAACACCCCCTATTCACCACACAAGGATATATCTGACTAGTAATAATCTTAAAACCTATGTATTGAAATCTCTCTGTTAGTGTGTGAAGTGGGTGTAAAGCGGCATAAACACAGCAGTGAAAAGCAGCTAAACCCCATTCTAAAAATAAATTACTTTTAAAACCCCATGAAACAAAGACAGTGAAAGAGAGAGAAATTCTTACACAATTCGTTCAGGGGCTGTGATGGAACCTGGATTGACCATATCTAGACCCACAGCTGGATGAGACATAAGGGTGGACACTCTTGGGGCTGAGAGGTTTGGTGAGGTTGGGTGAGTAAACGCAGACCCTTTAAAGTAATACTGCGTGGTACCCATCCCATGGGTCCCAAATCTCCAGGTTCAAGGGCATCTTCCTACATCGAAAACATGCATAGAAACCCAGAATATGGTACACCGTGTGATGGGGAAAGGTTTCTAAAACGCACCTCATTTCTCATCTCCTTGTGCTCGGGTTCGCCATTGCAGCCACTTTACTAGCAATCTCCCTACTTGGAGCATCAGCACCTTTAACCTCCTGTTCCGTACAGGTTGCAATTTGTCCTGAGGATGAATGGGAAGATGGGGAACCAATGAGAGACTAGCTGTTGGTGTTGGGACAGGCACAGGGCACTCTATTTTCCCATCAGGAAGAAGAATTAACCACAGGCTCAGCCTGCCCCCTGGAACGAGAACAGGGCCTGAAGCCATCCTGCGCTTTTACGGCCAGCTCCCAAAAAGCGAGTTGTAAAATGGAGCTTCAGGGCACTGCAATTCACAAACCTGCAGAGTTATAAATGATAACTCTCGTCCACAAATATATTGAGGGAAGGCAAAAAAGAGGATTTGAAATCAAGGCAGAATTGCAGGAAACAGATTTCAGGAGGTAGATTCGAATCGCCTTTAAAGCACATGAAAAGCGGCAAAACATTGATAATGATGCCCTTGGCCAAAAAGGGCGTATGCGTTTTTTCCTGAATATATTCAGGAAAAAACGCATACGCCCTTTTTGGCCAACCAAGCAACCTGGAAAGGCAAATCAGAGCTACAAAGAAGTCTCGCTTCCCATCGGTCAAATGGGCCATGCTGAAATAAGTGTCAAAACCAGAAATGCAGGACAGGCCATGGAGAAATGGGAGCCTTGCTACGCTGATGGGCGGGATGTAAATTGCCAACAGCCACTCTGGAGAAGGGTACAGTTTGTCCTGAAATATCTAAAAAACACAGCTTAGAGAGCATAGGGCACTTCCATGCATGGGGGTATAAATTGGGAAAGTTAAAAATCAGCAAGACAAAAGCACACCAAAGTTTAGGGCTGCTCTGTTGCCAAGGACCTCCACTTCATTCCACCTTAAATATCCCAGGAAAGATAAAAATGGATAAATAAGTGGTGGTCCTTATGTACAATGGAATATCACTCAGCCATGAAATCAATGTCCTAAGGCTAGTAGCAGCATGATGAGTGGATTTAGGTACGAGACGATTCTAAGTGAAATAAGTCACACAGAAAAGGACACTTCTCATAAGATATCACTTATACAGGGAAAGTAAACACCGTTACACTTGAACTGAATTACAAAACAGAACAGAGTCACACATGCAGAAAACACACTATGGCTGCTTAACAGGAAAGGTGAGGTGGGGTGATACATAAAACAAGGGTTTCAAATGAGCTGAGATACCGTTCCATAAACCCAATATGTAATAGACAAGACCTACTCCTTGCTCAGGGAACTGGACTCAACACCCCCTATTCACCACACAAGGATATATCTGACTAGTAATAATCTTAAAACCTATGTATTGAAATCTCTCTGTTAGTGTGTGAAGTGGGTGTAAAGCGGCATAAACACAGCAGTGAAAAGCAGCTAAACCCCATTCTAAAAATAAATTACTTTTAAAACCCCATGAAACAAAGACAGTGAAAGAGAGAGAAATTCTTACACAATTCGTTCAGGGGCTGTGATGGAACCTGGATTGACCATATCTAGACCCACAGCTGGATGAGACATAAGGGTGGACACTCTTGGGGCTGAGAGGTTTGGTGAGGTTGGGTGAGTAAACGCAGACCCTTTAAAGTAATACTGCGTGGTACCCATCCCATGGGTCCCAAATCTCCAGGTTCAAGGGCATCTTCCTACATCGAAAACATGCATAGAAACCCAGAATATGGTACACCGTGTGATGGGGAAAGGTTTCTAAAACGCACCTCATTTCTCATCTCCTTGTGCTCGGGTTCGCCATTGCAGCCACTTTACTAGCAATCTCCCTACTTGGAGCATCAGCACCTTTAACCTCCTGTTCCGTACAGGTTGCAATTTGTCCTGAGGATGAATGGGAAGATGGGGAACCAATGAGAGACTAGCTGTTGGTGTTGGGACAGGCACAGGGCACTCTATTTTCCCATCAGGAAGAAGAATTAACCACAGGCTCAGCCTGCCCCCTGGAACGAGAACAGGGCCTGAAGCCATCCTGCGCTTTTACGGCCAGCTCCCAAAAAGCGAGTTGTAAAATGGAGCTTCAGGGCACTGCAATTCACAAACCTGCAGAGTTATAAATGATAACTCTCGTCCACAAATATATTGAGGGAAGGCAAAAAAGAGGATTTGAAATCAAGGCAGAATTGCAGAAAACAGATTTCAGGAGGTAGATACGAATCGCCTTTAAAGCACATGAAAAGCGGCAAAACATTGATAATGATGCCCTTGGCCAAAAAGGGCCTATGCGTTTTTTCCTGAATATATTCAGGAAAAAACGCATACGCCCTTTTTGGCCAACCAAGCAACCTGGAAAGGCAAATCAGCGCTACAAAGAAGTCTCGCTTCCCATCTGTCAAATGGGCCATGCTGAAAAAAGGGTCAAAACCAGAAATGCAGGACAGGCCATGGAGAAATGGGAGCCTTGCTACGCTGATGGGCGGGATGTAAATTGCCAACAGCCACTCTGGAGAAGGGTACAGTGAGTCCTGAAACATCTAAAAAACACAGCTTAGAGAGCATAGGGCACTTCCATGCATGGGGGTATAAATTGGGAAAGTTAAAAATCAGCAAGACACAGGAACACCAAAGTTTAGGGCTTCTCTGTTGCCAAGGACCTCCACTTCATTCCACCTTAAATATCCCAGGAAAGATAAAAATGGATAAATAAGTGGTGGTCCTTATGTACAATGGAATATCACTCAGCCATGAAATCAATGTCCTAAGGCAAGTAGCAGCATGATGAGTGGATTTAGGTACGACGATTCTAAGGGAAATAAGTCACACAGAAAAGGACACTTCTCATAAGATATCACTTATACAGGGAAAGTAAAAACCGTTACACTTGAACTGAATTACAAAACAGAACAGAGTCACACATGCAGAAAACACACTATGGCTGCTTAACAGGAAAGGTGAGGTGGGGTGATACATAAAACAAGGGTTTCAAATGAGCTGAGATACCGTTCCATAAACCCAATATGTAATAGACAAGACCTACTCCTTGCTCAGGGAACTGGACTCAACACCCCCTATTCACCACACAAGGATATATCTGACTAGTAATAATCTTAAAACCTATGTATTGAAATCTCTCTGTTAGTGTGTGAAGTGGGTGTAAAGCGGCATAAACACAGCAGTGAAAAGCAGCTAAACCCCATTCTAAAAATAAATTACTTTTAAAACCCCATGAAACAAAGACAGTGAAAGAGAGAGAAATTCTTACACAATTCGTTCAGGGGCTGTGATGGAACCTGGATTGACCATATCTAGACCCACAGCTGGATGAGACATAAGGGTGGACACTCTTGGGGCTGAGAGGTTTGGTGAGGTTGGGTGAGTAAACGCAGACCCTTTAAAGTAATACTGCGTGGTACCCATCCCATGGGTCCCAAATCTCCAGGTTCAAGGGCATCTTCCTACATCGAAAACATGCATAGAAACCCAGAATATGGTACACCGTGTGATGGGGAAAGGTTTCTAAAACGCACCTCATTTCTCATCTCCTTGTGCTCGGGTTCGCCATTGCAGCCACTTTACTAGCAATCTCCCTACTTGGAGCATCAGCACCTTTAACCTCCTGTTCCGTACAGGTTGCAATTTGTCCTGAGGATGAATGGGAAGATGGGGAACCAATGAGAGACTAGCTGTTGGTGTTGGGACAGGCACAGGGCACTCTATTTTCCCATCAGGAAGAAGAATTAACCACAGGCTCAGCCTGCCCCCTGGAACGAGAACAGGGCCTGAAGCCATCCTGCGCTTTTACGGCCAGCTCCCAAAAAGCGAGTGGTAAAATGGAGCTTCAGGGCACTGCAATTCACAAACCTGCAGAGTTATAAATGATAACTCTCGTCCACAAATATATTGAGGGAAGGCAAAAAAGAGGATTTGAAATCAAGGCAGAATTGCAGGAAACAGATTTCAGGAGGTAGATACGAATCGCCTTTAAAGCACATGAAAAGCGGCAAAACATTGATAATGATGCCCTTGGCCAAAAAGGGCGTATGCGTTTTTTCCTGAATATATTCAGGAAAAAACGCATACGCCCTTTTTGGCCAACCAAGCAACCTGGAAAGGCAAATCAGCGCTACAAAGAAGTCTCGCTTCCGATCGGTCAAATGGGCCATGCTGAAAAAAGGGTCAAAACCAGAAATGCAGGACAGGCCATGGAGAAATGGGAGCCTTGCTACGCTGATGGGCGGGATGTAAATTGCCAACAGCCACTCTGGAGAAGGGTACAGTGAGTCCTGAAACATCTAAAAAACACAGCTTAGAGAGCATAGGGCACTTCCATGCATGGGGGTATAAATTGGGAAAGTTAAAAATCAGCAAGACACAGGAACACCAAAGTTTAGGGCTTCTCTGTTGCCAAGGACCTCCACTTCATTCCACCTTAAATATCCCAGGAAAGATAAAAATGGATAAATAAGTGGTGTTCCTTATGTACAATGGAATATCACTCAGCCATGAAATCAATGTCCTAAGGCAAGTAGCAGCATGATGAGTGGATTTAGGTACGACGATTCTAAGGGAAATAAGTCACACAGAAAAGGACACTTCTCATAAGATATCACTTATACAGGGAAAGTAAAAACCGTTACACTTGAACTGAATTACAAAACAGAACAGAGTCACACATGCAGAAAACACACTATGGCTGCTTAACAGGAAAGGTGAGGTGGGGTGATACATAAAACAAGGGTTTCAAATGAGCTGAGATACCGTTCCATAAACCCAATATGTAATAGACAAGACCTACTCCTTGCTCAGGGAACTGGACTCAACACCCCCTATTCACCACACAAGGATATATCTGACTAGTAATAATCTTAAAACCTATGTATTGAAATCTCTCTGTTAGTGTGTGAAGTGGGTGTAAAGCGGCATAAACACAGCAGTGAAAAGCAGCTAAACCCCATTCTAAAAATAAATTACTTTTAAAACCCCATGAAACAAAGACAGTGAAAGAGAGAGAAATTCTTACACAATTCGTTCAGGGGCTGTGATGGAACCTGGATTGACCATATCTAGACCCACAGCTGGATGAGACATAAGGGTGGACACTCTTGGGGCTGAGAGGTTTGGTGAGGTTGGGTGAGTAAACGCAGACCCTTTAAAGTAATACTGCGTGGTACCCATCCCATGGGTCCCAAATCTCCAGGTTCAAGGGCATCTTCCTACATCGAAAACATGCATAGAAACCCAGAATATGGTACACCGTGTGATGGGGAAAGGTTTCTAAAACGCACCTCATTTCTCATCTCCTTGTGCTCGGGTTCGCCATTGCAGCCACTTTACTAGCAATCTCCCTACTTGGAGCATCAGCACCTTTAACCTCCTGTTCCGTACAGGTTGCAATTTGTCCTGAGGATGAATGGGAAGATGGGGAACCAATGAGAGACTAGCTGTTGGTGTTGGGACAGGCACAGGGCACTCTATTTTCCCATCAGGAAGAAGAATTAACCACAGGCTCAGCCTGCCCCCTGGAACGAGAACAGGGCCTGAAGCCATCCTGCGCTTTTACGGCCAGCTCCCAAAAAGCGAGTTGTAAAATGGAGCTTCAGGGCACTGCAATTCACAAACCTGCAGAGTTATAAATGATAACTCTCGTCCACAAATATATTGAGGGAAGGCAAAAAAGAGGATTTGAAATCAAGGCAGAATTGCAGGAAACAGATTTCAGGAGGTAGATACGAATCGCCTTTAAAGCACATGAAAAGCGGCAAAACATTGATAATGATGCCCTTGGCCAAAAAGGGCCTATGCGTTTTTTCCTGAATATATTCAGGAAAAAACGCATACGCCCTTTTTGGCCAACCAAGCAACCTGGAAAGGCAAATCAGCGCTACAAAGAAGTCTCGCTTCCCATCGGTCAAATGGGCCATGCTGAAAAAAGGGTCAAAACCAGAAATGCAGGACAGGCCATGGAGAAATGGGAGCCTTGCTACGCTGATGGGCGGGATGTAAATTGCCAACAGCCACTCTGGAGAAGGGTACAGTGAGTCCTGAAACATCTAAAAAACACAGCTTAGAGAGCATAGGGCACTTCCATGCATGGGGGTATAAATTGGGAAAGTTAAAAATCAGCAAGACACAGGAACACCAAAGTTTAGGGCTTCTCTGTTGCCAAGGACCTCCACTTCATTCCACCTTAAATATCCCAGGAAAGATAAAAATGGATAAATAAGTGGTGGTCCTTATGTACAATGGAATATCACTCAGCCATGAAATCAATGTCCTAAGGCAAGTAGCAGCATGATGAGTGGATTTAGGTACGACGATTCTAAGGGAAATAAGTCACACAGAAAAGGACACTTCTCATAAGATATCACTTATACAGGGAAAGTAAAAACCGTTACACTTGAACTGAATTACAAAACAGAACAGAGTCACACATGCAGAAAACACACTATGGCTGCTTAACAGGAAAGGTGAGGTGGGGTGATACATAAAACAAGGGTTTCAAATGAGCTGAGATACCGTTCCATAAACCCAATATGTAATAGACAAGACCTACTCCTTGCTCAGGGAACTGGACTCAACACCCCCTATTCACCACACAAGGATATATCTGACTAGTAATAATCTTAAAACCTATGTATTGAAATCTCTCTGTTAGTGTGTGAAGTGGGTGTAAAGCGGCATAAACACAGCAGTGAAAAGCAGCTAAACCCCATTCTAAAAATAAATTACTTTTAAAACCCCATGAAACAAAGACAGTGAAAGAGAGAGAAATTCTTACACAATTCGTTCAGGGGCTGTGATGGAACCTGGATTGACCATATCTAGACCCACAGCTGGATGAGACATAAGGGTGGACACTCTTGGGGCTGAGAGGTTTGGTGAGGTTGGGTGAGTAAACGCAGACCCTTTAAAGTAATACTGCGTGGTACCCATCCCATGGGTCCCAAATCTCCAGGTTCAAGGGCATCTTCCTACATCGAAAACATGCATAGAAACCCAGAATATGGTACACCGTGTGATGGGGAAAGGTTTCTAAAACGCACCTCATTTCTCATCTCCTTGTGCTCGGGTTCGCCATTGCAGCCACTTTACTAGCAATCTCCCTACTTGGAGCATCAGCACCTTTAACCTCCTGTTCCGTACAGGTTGCAATTTGTCCTGAGGATGAATGGGAAGATGGGGAACCAATGAGAGACTAGCTGTTGGTGTTGGGACAGGCACAGGGCACTCTATTTTCCCATCAGGAAGAAGAATTAACCACAGGCTCAGCCTGCCCCCTGGAACGAGAACAGGGCCTGAAGCCATCCTGCGCTTTTACGGCCAGCTCCCAAAAAGCGAGTGGTAAAATGGAGCTTCAGGGCACTGCAATTCACAAACCTGCAGAGTTATAAATGATAACTCTCGTCCACAAATATATTGAGGGAAGGCAAAAAAGAGGATTTGAAATCAAGGCAGAATTGCAGGAAACAGATTTCAGGAGGTAGATACGAATCGCCTTTAAAGCACATGAAAAGCGGCAAAACATTGATAATGATGCCCTTGGCCAAAAAGGGCGTATGCGTTTTTTCCTGAATATATTCAGGAAAAAACGCATACGCCCTTTTTGGCCAACCAAGCAACCTGGAAAGGCAAATCAGCGCTACAAAGAAGTCTCGCTTCCGATCGGTCAAATGGGCCATGCTGAAAAAAGGGTCAAAACCAGAAATGCAGGACAGGCCATGGAGAAATGGGAGCCTTGCTACGCTGATGGGCGGGATGTAAATTGCCAACAGCCACTCTGGAGAAGGGTACAGTGAGTCCTGAAACATCTAAAAAACACAGCTTAGAGAGCATAGGGCACTTCCATGCATGGGGGTATAAATTGGGAAAGTTAAAAATCAGCAAGACACAGGAACACCAAAGTTTAGGGCTTCTCTGTTGCCAAGGACCTCCACTTCATTCCACCTTAAATATCCCAGGAAAGATAAAAATGGATAAATAAGTGGTGGTCCTTATGTACAATGGAATATCACTCAGCCATGAAATCAATGTCCTAAGGCAAGTAGCAGCATGATGAGTGGATTTAGGTACGACGATTCTAAGGGAAATAAGTCACACAGAAAAGGACACTTCTCATAAGATATCACTTATACAGGGAAAGTAAAAACCGTTACACTTGAACTGAATTACAAAACAGAACAGAGTCACACATGCAGAAAACACACTATGGCTGCTTAACAGGAAAGGTGAGGTGGGGTGATACATAAAACAAGGGTTTCAAATGAGCTGAGATACCGTTCCATAAACCCAATATGTAATAGACAAGACCTACTCCTTGCTCAGGGAACTGGACTCAACACCCCCTATTCACCACACAAGGATATATCTGACTAGTAATAATCTTAAAACCTATGTATTGAAATCTCTCTGTTAGTGTGTGAAGTGGGTGTAAAGCGGCATAAACACAGCAGTGAAAAGCAGCTAAACCCCATTCTAAAAATAAATTACTTTTAAAACCCCATGAAACAAAGACAGTGAAAGAGAGAGAAATTCTTACACAATTCGTTCAGGGGCTGTGATGGAACCTGGATTGACCATATCTAGACCCACAGCTGGATGAGACATAAGGGTGGACACTCTTGGGGCTGAGAGGTTTGGTGAGGTTGGGTGAGTAAACGCAGACCCTTTAAAGTAATACTGCGTGGTACCCATCCCATGGGTCCCAAATCTCCAGGTTCAAGGGCATCTTCCTACATCGAAAACATGCATAGAAACCCAGAATATGGTACACCGTGTGATGGGGAAAGGTTTCTAAAACGCACCTCATTTCTCATCTCCTTGTGCTCGGGTTCGCCATTGCAGCCACTTTACTAGCAATCTCCCTACTTGGAGCATCAGCACCTTTAACCTCCTGTTCCGTACAGGTTGCAATTTGTCCTGAGGATGAATGGGAAGATGGGGAACCAATGAGAGACTAGCTGTTGGTGTTGGGACAGGCACAGGGCACTCTATTTTCCCATCAGGAAGAAGAATTAACCACAGGCTCAGCCTGCCCCCTGGAACGAGAACAGGGCCTGAAGCCATCCTGCGCTTTTACGGCCAGCTCCCAAAAAGCGAGTTGTAAAATGGAGCTTCAGGGCACTGCAATTCACAAACCTGCAGAGTTATAAATGATAACTCTCGTCCACAAATATATTGAGGGAAGGCAAAAAAGAGGATTTGAAATCAAGGCAGAATTGCAGGAAACAGATTTCAGGAGGTAGATACGAATCGCCTTTAAAGCACATGAAAAGCGGCAAAACATTGATAATGATGCCCTTGGCCAAAAAGGGCGTATGCGTTTTTTCCTGAATATATTCAGGAAAAAACGCATACGCCCTTTTTGGCCAACCAAGCAACCTGGAAAGGCAAATCAGCGCTACAAAGAAGTCTCGCTTCCCATCGGTCAAATGGGCCATGCTGAAAAAAGGGTCAAAACCAGAAATGCAGGACAGGCCATGGAGAAATGGGAGCCTTGCTACGCTGATGGGCGGGATGTAAATTGCCAACAGCCACTCTGGAGAAGGGTACAGTGAGTCCTGAAACATCTAAAAAACACAGCTTAGAGAGCATAGGGCACTTCCATGCATGGGGGTATAAATTGGGAAAGTTAAAAATCAGCAAGACACAGGAACACCAAAGTTTAGGGCTTCTCTGTTGCCAAGGACCTCCACTTCATTCCACCTTAAATATCCCAGGAAAGATAAAAATGGATAAATAAGTGGTGGTCCTTATGTACAATGGAATATCACTCAGCCATGAAATCAATGTCCTAAGGCAAGTAGCAGCATGATGAGTGGATTTAGGTACGACGATTCTAAGGGAAATAAGTCACACAGAAAAGGACACTTCTCATAAGATATCACTTATACAGGGAAAGTAAACACCGTTACACTTGAACTGAATTACAAAACAGAACAGAGTCACACATGCAGAAAACACACTATGGCTGCTTAACAGGAAAGGTGAGGTGGGGTGATACATAAAACAAGGGTTTCAAATGAGCTGAGATACCGTTCCATAAACCCAATATGTAATAGACAAGACCTACTCCTTGCTCAGGGAACTGGACTCAACACCCCCTATTCACCACACAAGGATATATCTGACTAGTAATAATCTTAAAACCTATGTATTGAAATCTCTCTGTTAGTGTGTGAAGTGGGTGTAAAGCGGCATAAACACAGCAGTGAAAAGCAGCTAAACCCCATTCTAAAAATAAATTACTTTTAAAACCCCATGAAACAAAGACAGTGAAAGAGAGAGAAATTCTTACACAATTCGTTCAGGGGCTGTGATGGAACCTGGATTGACCATATCTAGACCCACAGCTGGATGAGACATAAGGGTGGACACTCTTGGGGCTGAGAGGTTTGGTGAGGTTGGGTGAGTAAACGCAGACCCTTTAAAGTAATACTGCGTGGTACCCATCCCATGGGTCCCAAATCTCCAGGTTCAAGGGCATCTTCCTACATCGAAAACATGCATAGAAACCCAGAATATGGTACACCGTGTGATGGGGAAAGGTTTCTAAAACGCACCTCATTTCTCATCTCCTTGTGCTCGGGTTCGCCATTGCAGCCACTTTACTAGCAATCTCCCTACTTGGAGCATCAGCACCTTTAACCTCCTGTTCCGTACAGGTTGCAATTTGTCCTGAGGATGAATGGGAAGATGGGGAACCAATGAGAGACTAGCTGTTGGTGTTGGGACAGGCACAGGGCACTCTATTTTCCCATCAGGAAGAAGAATTAACCACAGGCTCAGCCTGCCCCCTGGAACGAGAACAGGGCCTGAAGCCATCCTGCGCTTTTACGGCCAGCTCCCAAAAAGCGAGTTGTAAAATGGAGCTTCAGGGCACTGCAATTCACAAACCTGCAGAGTTATAAATGATAACTCTCGTCCACAAATATATTGAGGGAAGGCAAAAAAGAGGATTTGAAATCAAGGCAGAATTGCAGGAAACAGATTTCAGGAGGTAGATACGAATCGCCTTTAAAGCACATGAAAAGCGGCAAAACATTGATAATGATGCCCTTGGCCAAAAAGGGCCTATGCGTTTTTTCCTGAATATATTCAGGAAAAAACGCATACGCCCTTTTTGGCCAACCAAGCAACCTGGAAAGGCAAATCAGCGCTACAAAGAAGTCTCGCTTCCCATCGGTCAAATGGGCCATGCTGAAAAAAGGGTCAAAACCAGAAATGCAGGACAGGCCATGGAGAAATGGGAGCCTTGCTACGCTGATGGGCGGGATGTAAATTGCCAACAGCCACTCTGGAGAAGGGTACAGTGAGTCCTGAAACATCTAAAAAACACAGCTTAGAGAGCATAGGGCACTTCCATGCATGGGGGTATAAATTGGGAAAGTTAAAAATCAGCAAGACACAGGAACACCAAAGTTTAGGGCTTCTCTGTTGCCAAGGACCTCCACTTCATTCCACCTTAAATATCCCAGGAAAGATAAAAATGGATAAATAAGTGGTGGTCCTTATGTACAATGGAATATCACTCAGCCATGAAATCAATGTCCTAAGGCAAGTAGCAGCATGATGAGTGGATTTAGGTACGACGATTCTAAGGGAAATAAGTCACACAGAAAAGGACACTTCTCATAAGATATCACTTATACAGGGAAAGTAAACACCGTTACACTTGAACTGAATTACAAAACAGAACAGAGTCACACATGCAGAAAACACACTATGGCTGCTTAACAGGAAAGGTGAGGTGGGGTGATACATAAAACAAGGGTTTCAAATGAGCTGAGATACCGTTCCATAAACCCAATATGTAATAGACAAGACCTACTCCTTGCTCAGGGAACTGGACTCAACACCCCCTATTCACCACACAAGGATATATCTGACTAGTAATAATCTTAAAACCTATGTATTGAAATCTCTCTGTTAGTGTGTGAAGTGGGTGTAAAGCGGCATAAACACAGCAGTGAAAAGCAGCTAAACCCCATTCTAAAAATAAATTACTTTTAAAACCCCATGAAACAAAGACAGTGAAAGAGAGAGAAATTCTTACACAATTCGTTCAGGGGCTGTGATGGAACCTGGATTGACCATATCTAGACCCACAGCTGGATGAGACATAAGGGTGGACACTCTTGGGGCTGAGAGGTTTGGTGAGGTTGGGTGAGTAAACGCAGACCCTTTAAAGTAATACTGCGTGGTACCCATCCCATGGGTCCCAAATCTCCAGGTTCAAGGGCATCTTCCTACATCGAAAACATGCATAGAAACCCAGAATATGGTACACCGTGTGATGGGGAAAGGTTTCTAAAACGCACCTCATTTCTCATCTCCTTGTGCTCGGGTTCGCCATTGCAGCCACTTTACTAGCAATCTCCCTACTTGGAGCATCAGCACCTTTAACCTCCTGTTCCGTACAGGTTGCAATTTGTCCTGAGGATGAATGGGAAGATGGGGAACCAATGAGAGACTAGCTGTTGGTGTTGGGACAGGCACAGGGCACTCTATTTTCCCATCAGGAAGAAGAATTAACCACAGGCTCAGCCTGCCCCCTGGAACGAGAACAGGGCCTGAAGCCATCCTGCGCTTTTACGGCCAGCTCCCAAAAAGCGAGTTGTAAAATGGAGCTTCAGGGCACTGCAATTCACAAACCTGCAGAGTTATAAATGATAACTCTCGTCCACAAATATATTGAGGGAAGGCAAAAAAGAGGATTTGAAATCAAGGCAGAATTGCAGGAAACAGATTTCAGGAGGTAGATACGAATCGCCTTTAAAGCACATGAAAAGCGGCAAAACATTGATAATGATGCCCTTGGCCAAAAAGGGCCTATGCGTTTTTTCCTGAATATATTCAGGAAAAAACGCATAGGCCCTTTTTGGCCAACCAAGCAACCTGGAAAGGCAAATCAGCGCTACAAAGAAGTCTCGCTTCCCATCGGTCAAATGGGCCATGCTGAAAAAAGGGTCAAAACCAGAAATGCAGGACAGGCCATGGAGAAATGGGAGCCTTGCTACGCTGATGGGCGGGATGTAAATTGCCAACAGCCACTCTGGAGAAGGGTACAGTGAGTCCTGAAACATCTAAAAAACACAGCTTAGAGAGCATAGGGCACTTCCATGCATGGGGGTATAAATTGGGAAAGTTAAAAATCAGCAAGACACAGGAACACCAAAGTTTAGGGCTTCTCTGTTGCCAAGGACCTCCACTTCATTCCACCTTAAATATCCCAGGAAAGATAAAAATGGATAAATAAGTGGTGGTCCTTATGTACAATGGAATATCACTCAGCCATGAAATCAATGTCCTAAGGCAAGTAGCAGCATGATGAGTGGATTTAGGTACGACGATTCTAAGGGAAATAAGTCACACAGAAAAGGACACTTCTCATAAGATATCACTTATACAGGGAAAGTAAAAACCGTTACACTTGAACTGAATTACAAAACAGAACAGAGTCACACATGCAGAAAACACACTATGGCTGCTTAACAGGAAAGGTGAGGTGGGGTGATACATAAAACAAGGGTTTCAAATGAGCTGAGATACCGTTCCATAAACCCAATATGTAATAGACAAGACCTACTCCTTGCTCAGGGAACTGGACTCAACACCCCCTATTCACCACACAAGGATATATCTGACTAGTAATAATCTTAAAACCTATGTATTGAAATCTCTCTGTTAGTGTGTGAAGTGGGTGTAAAGCGGCATAAACACAGCAGTGAAAAGCAGCTAAACCCCATTCTAAAAATAAATTACTTTTAAAACCCCATGAAACAAAGACAGTGAAAGAGAGAGAAATTCTTACACAATTCGTTCAGGGGCTGTGATGGAACCTGGATTGACCATATCTAGACCCACAGCTGGATGAGACATAAGGGTGGACACTCTTGGGGCTGAGAGGTTTGGTGAGGTTGGGTGAGTAAACGCAGACCCTTTAAAGTAATACTGCGTGGTACCCATCCCATGGGTCCCAAATCTCCAGGTTCAAGGGCATCTTCCTACATCGAAAACATGCATAGAAACCCAGAATATGGTACACCGTGTGATGGGGAAAGGTTTCTAAAACGCACCTCATTTCTCATCTCCTTGTGCTCGGGTTCGCCATTGCAGCCACTTTACTAGCAATCTCCCTACTTGGAGCATCAGCACCTTTAACCTCCTGTTCCGTACAGGTTGCAATTTGTCCTGAGGATGAATGGGAAGATGGGGAACCAATGAGAGACTAGCTGTTGGTGTTGGGACAGGCACAGGGCACTCTATTTTCCCATCAGGAAGAAGAATTAACCACAGGCTCAGCCTGCCCCCTGGAACGAGAACAGGGCCTGAAGCCATCCTGCGCTTTTACGGCCAGCTCCCAAAAAGCGAGTTGTAAAATGGAGCTTCAGGGCACTGCAATTCACAAACCTGCAGAGTTATAAATGATAACTCTCGTCCACAAATATATTGAGGGAAGGCAAAAAAGAGGATTTGAAATCAAGGCAGAATTGCAGGAAACAGATTTCAGGAGGTAGATACGAATCGCCTTTAAAGCACATGAAAAGCGGCAAAACATTGATAATGATGCCCTTGGCCAAAAAGGGCCTATGCGTTTTTTCCTGAATATATTCAGGAAAAAACGCATACGCCCTTTTTGGCCAACCAAGCAACCTGGAAAGGCAAATCAGCGCTACAAAGAAGTCTCGCTTCCCATCGGTCAAATGGGCCATGCTGAAAAAAGGGTCAAAACCAGAAATGCAGGACAGGCCATGGAGAAATGGGAGCCTTGCTACGCTGATGGGCGGGATGTAAATTGCCAACAGCCACTCTGGAGAAGGGTACAGTGAGTCCTGAAACATCTAAAAAACACAGCTTAGAGAGCATAGGGCACTTCCATGCATGGGGGTATAAATTGGGAAAGTTAAAAATCAGCAAGACACAGGAACACCAAAGTTTAGGGCTTCTCTGTTGCCAAGGACCTCCACTTCATTCCACCTTAAATATCCCAGGAAAGATAAAAATGGATAAATAAGTGGTGGTCCTTATGTACAATGGAATATCACTCAGCCATGAAATCAATGTCCTAAGGCAAGTAGCAGCATGATGAGTGGATTTAGGTACACGATTCTAAGGGAAATAAGTCACACAGAAAAGGACACTTCTCATAAGATATCACTTATACAGGGAAAGTAAAAACCGTTACACTTGAACTGAATTACAAAACAGAACAGAGTCACACATGCAGAAAACACACTATGGCTGCTTAACAGGAAAGGTGAGGTGGGGTGATACATAAAACAAGGGTTTCAAATGAGCTGAGATACCGTTCCATAAACCCAATATGTAATAGACAAGACCTACTCCTTGCTCAGGGAACTGGACTCAACACCCCCTATTCACCACACAAGGATATATCTGACTAGTAATAATCTTAAAACCTATGTATTGAAATCTCTCTGTTAGTGTGTGAAGTGGGTGTAAAGCGGCATAAACACAGCAGTGAAAAGCAGCTAAACCCCATTCTAAAAATAAATTACTTTTAAAACCCCATGAAACAAAGACAGTGAAAGAGAGAGAAATTCTTACACAATTCGTTCAGGGGCTGTGATGGAACCTGGATTGACCATATCTAGACCCACAGCTGGATGAGACATAAGGGTGGACACTCTTGGGGCTGAGAGGTTTGGTGAGGTTGGGTGAGTAAACGCAGACCCTTTAAAGTAATACTGCGTGGTACCCATCCCATGGGTCCCAAATCTCCAGGTTCAAGGGCATCTTCCTACATCGAAAACATGCATAGAAACCCAGAATATGGTACACCGTGTGATGGGGAAAGGTTTCTAAAACGCACCTCATTTCTCATCTCCTTGTGCTCGGGTTCGCCATTGCAGCCACTTTACTAGCAATCTCCCTACTTGGAGCATCAGCACCTTTAACCTCCTGTTCCGTACAGGTTGCAATTTGTCCTGAGGATGAATGGGAAGATGGGGAACCAATGAGAGACTAGCTGTTGGTGTTGGGACAGGCACAGGGCACTCTATTTTCCCATCAGGAAGAAGAATTAACCACAGGCTCAGCCTGCCCCCTGGAACGAGAACAGGGCCTGAAGCCATCCTGCGCTTTTACGGCCAGCTCCCAAAAAGCGAGTTGTAAAATGGAGCTTCAGGGCACTGCAATTCACAAACCTGCAGAGTTATAAATGATAACTCTCGTCCACAAATATATTGAGGGAAGGCAAAAAAGAGGATTTGAAATCAAGGCAGAATTGCAGGAAACAGATTTCAGGAGGGAGATTCGAATCGCCTTTAAAGCACAGGAAAAGCGGCAAAACCTCGACAATGATGCCCTTGGCCAAAAAGGGCGTATGCGTTTTTTCCTGAATATATTCAGGAAAAAACGCATACGCCCTTTTTGGCCAACCAAGCAACCTGGAAAGGCAAATCAGCGCTACAAAGAAGTCTCGCTTCCCATCGGTCAAATGGGCCATGCTGAAAAAAGGGTCAAAACCAGAAATGCAGGACAGGCCATGGAGAAATGGGAGCCTTGCTACGCTGATGGGCGGGATGTAAATTGCCAACAGCCACTCTGGAGAAGGGTACAGTGAGTCCTGAAACATCTAAAAAACACAGCTTAGAGAGCATAGGGCACTTCCATGCATGGGGGTATAAATTGGGAAAGTTAAAAATCAGCAAGACACAGGAACACCAAAGTTTAGGGCTTCTCTGTTGCCAAGGACCTCCACTTCATTCCACCTTAAATATCCCAGGAAAGATAAAAATGGATAAATAAGTGGTGGTCCTTATGTACAATGGAATATCACTCAGCCATGAAATCAATGTCCTAAGGCAAGTAGCAGCATGATGAGTGGATTTAGGTACGACGATTCTAAGGGAAATAAGTCACACAGAAAAGGACACTTCTCATAAGATATCACTTATACAGGGAAAGTAAACACCGTTACACTTGAACTGAATTACAAAACAGAACAGAGTCACACATGCAGAAAACACACTATGGCTGCTTAACAGGAAAGGTGAGGTGGGGTGATACATAAAACAAGGGTTTCAAATGAGCTGAGATACCGTTCCATAAACCCAATATGTAATAGACAAGACCTACTCCTTGCTCAGGGAACTGGACTCAACACCCCCTATTCACCACACAAGGATATATCTGACTAGTAATAATCTTAAAACCTATGTATTGAAATCTCTCTGTTAGTGTGTGAAGTGGGTGTAAAGCGGCATAAACACAGCAGTGAAAAGCAGCTAAACCCCATTCTAAAAATAAATTACTTTTAAAACCCCATGAAACAAAGACAGTGAAAGAGAGAGAAATTCTTACACAATTCGTTCAGGGGCTGTGATGGAACCTGGATTGACCATATCTAGACCCACAGCTGGATGAGACATAAGGGTGGACACTCTTGGGGCTGAGAGGTTTGGTGAGGTTGGGTGAGTAAACGCAGACCCTTTAAAGTAATACTGCGTGGTACCCATCCCATGGGTCCCAAATCTCCAGGTTCAAGGGCATCTTCCTACATCGAAAACATGCATAGAAACCCAGAATATGGTACACCGTGTGATGGGGAAAGGTTTCTAAAACGCACCTCATTTCTCATCTCCTTGTGCTCGGGTTCGCCATTGCAGCCACTTTACTAGCAATCTCCCTACTTGGAGCATCAGCACCTTTAACCTCCTGTTCCGTACAGGTTGCAATTTGTCCTGAGGATGAATGGGAAGATGGGGAACCAATGAGAGACTAGCTGTTGGTGTTGGGACAGGCACAGGGCACTCTATTTTCCCATCAGGAAGAAGAATTAACCACAGGCTCAGCCTGCCCCCTGGAACGAGAACAGGGCCTGAAGCCATCCTGCGCTTTTACGGCCAGCTCCCAAAAAGCGAGTTGTAAAATGGAGCTTCAGGGCACTGCAATTCACAAACCTGCAGAGTTATAAATGATAACTCTCGTCCACAAATATATTGAGGGAAGGCAAAAAAGAGGATTTGAAATCAAGGCAGAATTGCAGGAAACAGATTTCAGGAGGTAGATACGAATCGCCTTTAAAGCACATGAAAAGCGGCAAAACATTGATAATGATGCCCTTGGCCAAAAAGGGCCTATGCGTTTTTTCCTGAATATATTCAGGAAAAAACGCATACGCCCTTTTTGGCCAACCAAGCAACCTGGAAAGGCAAATCAGCGCTACAAAGAAGTCTCGCTTCCCATCGGTCAAATGGGCCATGCTGAAAAAAGGGTCAAAACCAGAAATGCAGGACAGGCCATGGAGAAATGGGAGCCTTGCTACGCTGATGGGCGGGATGTAAATTGCCAACAGCCACTCTGGAGAAGGGTACAGTGAGTCCTGAAACATCTAAAAAACACAGCTTAGAGAGCATAGGGCACTTCCATGCATGGGGGTATAAATTGGGAAAGTTAAAAATCAGCAAGACACAGGAACACCAAAGTTTAGGGCTTCTCTGTTGCCAAGGACCTCCACTTCATTCCACCTTAAATATCCCAGGAAAGATAAAAATGGATAAATAAGTGGTGGTCCTTATGTACAATGGAATATCACTCAGCCATGAAATCAATGTCCTAAGGCAAGTAGCAGCATGATGAGTGGATTTAGGTACGACGATTCTAAGGGAAATAAGTCACACAGAAAAGGACACTTCTCATAAGATATCACTTATACAGGGAAAGTAAAAACCGTTACACTTGAACTGAATTACAAAACAGAACAGAGTCACACATGCAGAAAACACACTATGGCTGCTTAACAGGAAAGGTGAGGTGGGGTGATACATAAAACAAGGGTTTCAAATGAGCTGAGATACCGTTCCATAAACCCAATATGTAATAGACAAGACCTACTCCTTGCTCAGGGAACTGGACTCAACACCCCCTATTCACCACACAAGGATATATCTGACTAGTAATAATCTTAAAACCTATGTATTGAAATCTCTCTGTTAGTGTGTGAAGTGGGTGTAAAGCGGCATAAACACAGCAGTGAAAAGCAGCTAAACCCCATTCTAAAAATAAATTACTTTTAAAACCCCATGAAACAAAGACAGTGAAAGAGAGAGAAATTCTTACACAATTCGTTCAGGGGCTGTGATGGAACCTGGATTGACCATATCTAGACCCACAGCTGGATGAGACATAAGGGTGGACACTCTTGGGGCTGAGAGGTTTGGTGAGGTTGGGTGAGTAAACGCAGACCCTTTAAAGTAATACTGCGTGGTACCCATCCCATGGGTCCCAAATCTCCAGGTTCAAGGGCATCTTCCTACATCGAAAACATGCATAGAAACCCAGAATATGGTACACCGTGTGATGGGGAAAGGTTTCTAAAACGCACCTCATTTCTCATCTCCTTGTGCTCGGGTTCGCCATTGCAGCCACTTTACTAGCAATCTCCCTACTTGGAGCATCAGCACCTTTAACCTCCTGTTCCGTACAGGTTGCAATTTGTCCTGAGGATGAATGGGAAGATGGGGAACCAATGAGAGACTAGCTGTTGGTGTTGGGACAGGCACAGGGCACTCTATTTTCCCATCAGGAAGAAGAATTAACCACAGGCTCAGCCTGCCCCCTGGAACGAGAACAGGGCCTGAAGCCATCCTGCGCTTTTACGGCCAGCTCCCAAAAAGCGAGTTGTAAAATGGAGCTTCAGGGCACTGCAATTCACAAACCTGCAGAGTTATAAATGATAACTCTCGTCCACAAATATATTGAGGGAAGGCAAAAAAGAGGATTTGAAATCAAGGCAGAATTGCAGGAAACAGATTTCAGGAGGTAGATACGAATCGCCTTTAAAGCACATGAAAAGCGGCAAAACATTGATAATGATGCCCTTGGCCAAAAAGGGCCTATGCGTTTTTTCCTGAATATATTCAGGAAAAAACGCATAGGCCCTTTTTGGCCAACCAAGCAACCTGGAAAGGCAAATCAGCGCTACAAAGAAGTCTCGCTTCCCATCGGTCAAATGGGCCATGCTGAAAAAAGGGTCAAAACCAGAAATGCAGGACAGGCCATGGAGAAATGGGAGCCTTGCTACGCTGATGGGCGGGATGTAAATTGCCAACAGCCACTCTGGAGAAGGGTACAGTGAGTCCTGAAACATCTAAAAAACACAGCTTAGAGAGCATAGGGCACTTCCATGCATGGGGGTATAAATTGGGAAAGTTAAAAATCAGCAAGACACAGGAACACCAAAGTTTAGGGCTTCTCTGTTGCCAAGGACCTCCACTTCATTCCACCTTAAATATCCCAGGAAAGATAAAAATGGATAAATAAGTGGTGGTCCTTATGTACAATGGAATATCACTCAGCCATGA
>NW_028124769.1:0-92412 GCF_965194825.1 Balaenoptera physalus | reverse complement strand
ACTCGCTTTTTGGGAGCTGGCCGTAAAAGCGCAGGATGGCTTCAGGCCCTGTTCTCGTTCCGGGGGGCAGGCTGAGCCTGTGGTTAATTCTTCTTCCTGATGGGAAAATAGAGTGCCCTGTGCCTGTCCCAACACCAACAGCTAGTCTCTCATTGGTTCCCCATCTTCCCGTTCATCCTCAGGACAAATTGCAACCTGTACGGAACAGGAGGTTAAAGGTGCTGATGCTCCAAGTAGGGAGATTGCTAGTAAAGTGGCTGTAATGGCGAACCCGAGCACAAGGAGATGAGAAATGAGGTGCGTTTTAGAAACCTTTCCCCATCACACGGTGTACCATATTCTGGGTTTCTATGCATGTTTTCGATGTAGGAAGATGCCCTTGAACCTGGAGATTTGGGACCCATGGGATGGGTACCACGCAGTATTACTTTAAAGGGTCTGCGTTTACTCACCCAACCTCACCAAACCTCTCAGCCCCAAGAGTGTCCACCCTTATGTCTCATCCAGCTGTGGGTCTAGATATGGTCAATCCAGGTTCCATCACAGCCCCTGAACGAATTGTGTAAGAATTTCTCTCTCTTTCACTGTCTTTGTTTCATGGGGTTTTAAAAGTAATTTATTTTTAGAATGGGGTTTAGCTGCTTTTCACTGCTGTGTTTATGCCGCTTTACACCCACTTCACACACTAACAGAGAGATTTCAATACATAGGTTTTAAGATTATTACTAGTCAGATATATCCTTGTGTGGTGAATAGGGGGTGTTGAGTCCAGTTCTCTGAGCAAGGAGTAGGTCTTGTCTATTACATATTGGGTTTATGGAACGGTATCTCAGCTCATTTGAAACCCTTGTTTTATGTATCACCCCACCTCACCTTTCCTGTTAAGCAGCCATAGTGTGTTTTCTGCATGTGTGACTCTGTTCTGTTTTGTAATTCAGTTCAAGTGTAACGGTTTTTACTTTCCCTGTATAAGTGATATCTTATGAGAAGTGTCCTTTTCTGTGTGACTTATTTCACTTAGAATCGTCTCATACCTAAATCCACTCATCATGCTGCTACTAGCCTTAGGACATTGATTTCATGGCTGAGTGATATTCCATTGTACACAAGGACCACCACTTATTTATCCATTTTTATCTTTCCTGGGATATTTAAGATGGAATGAAGTGGAGGTCCTTGGCAACAGAGCAGCCCTAAACTTTGGTGTTCCTGTGTCTTGCTGATTTTTAACTTTCCCAATTTATACCCCCATGCATGGAAGTGCCCTATGCTCTCTAAGCTGTGTTTTTTAGATGTTTCAGGACACACTGTACCCTTCTCCAGAGTGGCTGTTGGCAATTTACATCCCGCCCATCAGCGTAGCAAGGCTCCCATTTCTCCATGGCCTGTCCTGCATTTCTGGTTTTGACACTTTTTTCAGCATGGCCCATTTGACCGATGGGAAGCGAGACTTCTTTGTAGCGCTGATTTGCCTTTCCAGGTTGCTTGGTTGGCCAAAAAGGGCGTATGCGTTTTTTCCTGAATATATTCAGGAAAAAACGCATACACCCTTTTTGGCCAAGGGCATCATTATCAATGTTTTGCCGCTTTTCATGTGCTTTAAAGGCGATTCGTATCTACCTCCTGAAATCTGTTTCCTGCAATTCTGCCTTGATTTCAAATCCTCTTTTTTGCCTTCCCTCAATATATTTGTGGACGAGAGTTATCATTTATAACTCTGCAGGTTTGTGAATTGCAGTGCCCTGAAGCTCCATTTTACAACTCGCTTTTTGGGAGCTGGCCGTAAAAGCGCAGGATGGCTTCAGGCCCTGTTCTCGTTCCGGGGGGCAGGCTGAGCCTGTGGTTAATTCTTCTTCCTGATGGGAAAATAGAGTGCCCTGTGCCTGTCCCAACACCAACAGCTAGTCTCTCATTGGTTCCCCATCTTCCCGTTCATCCTCAGGACAAATTGCAACCTGTACGGAACAGGAGGTTAAAGGTGCTGATGCTCCAAGTAGGGAGATTGCTAGTAAAGTGGCTGTAATGGCGAACCCGAGCACAAGGAGATGAGAAATGAGGTGCGTTTTAGAAACCTTTCCCCATCACACGGTGTACCATATTCTGGGTTTCTATGCATGTTTTCGATGTAGGAAGATGCCCTTGAACCTGGAGATTTGGGACCCATGGGATGGGTACCACGCAGTATTACTTTAAAGGGTCTGCGTTTACTCACCCAACCTCACCAAACCTCTCAGCCCCAAGAGTGTCCACCCTTATGTCTCATCCAGCTGTGGGTCTAGATATGGTCAATCCAGGTTCCATCACAGCCCCTGAACGAATTGTGTAAGAATTTCTCTCTCTTTCACTGTCTTTGTTTCATGGGGTTTTAAAAGTAATTTATTTTTAGAATGGGGTTTAGCTGCTTTTCACTGCTGTGTTTATGCCGCTTTACACCCACTTCACACACTAACAGAGAGATTTCAATACATAGGTTTTAAGATTATTACTAGTCAGATATATCCTTGTGTGGTGAATAGGGGGTGTTGAGTCCAGTTCTCTGAGCAAGGAGTAGGTCTTGTCTATTACATATTGGGTTTATGGAACGGTATCTCAGCTCATTTGAAACCCTTGTTTTATGTATCACCCCACCTCACCTTTCCTGTTAAGCAGCCATAGTGTGTTTTCTGCATGTGTGACTCTGTTCTGTTTTGTAATTCAGTTCAAGTGTAACGGTTTTTACTTTCCCTGTATAAGTGATATCTTATGAGAAGTGTCCTTTTCTGTGTGACTTATTTCACTTAGAATCGTCTCATACCTAAATCCACTCATCATGCTGCTACTAGCCTTAGGACATTGATTTCATGGCTGAGTGATATTCCATTGTACACAAGGACCACCACTTATTTATCCATTTTTATCTTTCCTGGGATATTTAAGATGGAATGAAGTGGAGGTCCTTGGCAACAGAGCAGCCCTAAACTTTGGTGTTCCTGTGTCTTGCTGATTTTTAACTTTCCCAATTTATACCCCCATGCATGGAAGTGCCCTATGCTCTCTAAGCTGTGTTTTTTAGATGTTTCAGGACACACTGTACCCTTCTCCAGAGTGGCTGTTGGCAATTTACATCCCGCCCATCAGCGTAGCAAGGCTCCCATTTCTCCATGGCCTGTCCTGCATTTCTGGTTTTGACACTTTTTTCAGCATGGCCCATTTGACCGATGGGAAGCGAGACTTCTTTGTAGCGCTGATTTGCCTTTCCAGGTTGCTTGGTTGGCCAAAAAGGGCGTATGCGTTTTTTCCTGAATATATTCAGGAAAAAACGCATACGCCCTTTTTGGCCAAGGGCATCATTATCAATGTTTTGCCGCTTTTCATGTGCTTTAAAGGCGATTCGTATCTACCTCCTGAAATCTGTTTCCTGCAATTCTGCCTTGATTTCAAATCCTCTTTTTTGCCTTCCCTCAATATATTTGTGGAGGAGAGTTATCATTTATAACTCTGCTGGTTCGTGAATTGCAGTGCCCTGAAGCTCCATTTTACAACTTGCTTTTTTGGGAGCTGGCTACAAAAGCGCTGGATGGCTTCAGGCCCTGTTCTGGTTCTGGGGAGCAGGCTGAGCCTGTGGTTAATTCTTCTTCCTGATGGGAAAATAGAGTGACCTGTGTCTGTCCCAATACCAAGAGCTAGTCTCTCATTGGTTCCCCGTCTTCCCGTTCATCCTCAAGACAAATTGCAACCTGTACGGAACAGGAGGTTAAAGGTGCTGATACTCCAAGTAGGGAGATTGCTAGTAATGTGGCTGGAATGGCGAACCGGAGCTCAAGGAGATGAGAAATGAGGTGCGTTTTAGAAACCTTTCCCCATCACATGGTGTACCATCTTCTGGGTTTCTCATGCATGTTTTCAATGTAGGAAGATGCCCTTGATCCTTGAGATTTGGGACCCATGGGATGGGTTCCAAGCAGTATTACTTTAAAGGGTCTGCGTTTGCTCACTCAACCTCACCAAACCTCTCAGGCCCAAGAGTGTCCACCCTTATGTCTCATCGAGCTGTGGCTCTAGATATGGTCAATCCAGGTTGCATCACAGCCCCTGAACGAATTGTGTAAGAATTTCTCTCTCTTTCTCTGTCTTTGTTTCATGGGTTTTTAAAAGTAATTTATTTTTATAATGGGGTTTAGCTGCTTTTCACTGCTGTGTTTATGCCGCTTTACACCCACTTGACACACTAACAGAGAGATATCAAAACATAGGTTTTAAGATTATTACTAGTCAGTTATATTGTTGTGTGGTGAATAAGGCGTGTTGAATCCGTTCTCTGAGCAAGGAGTAGGTGTTGTCTGTTACATATTGGGTTTATGGAACGGTATCTGAGCTAATTTGAAACCCTTGTTTTATGTATCACCCCACCTCACCTTTCCCGTTAAGCAGCCATAGTTTGTTTTCTGCATGTGTGACTCTGTCCTGTTTTTTAATTCAGTTCAAGTGTAACGGTTTTTACATTCCCTCTATAAGTGATATCTTATGAGAAGTGTCCTTTTCTGTGTGACTTATTTCACTTAGAATTGTCATACCTAAATCCACTCATCATGCTGCTACTAGCCTTATGACAATGATTTCATGGCTGAGTGATATTCCATTGTACATAAGGACCACAACTTCTTTATCCATTTTTCTCTTTCCTGGGATATTTAAGGTGGAATGAAGTGGAGGTCCTTGGCAACACAGCAGCCCTAAACTTTGGTGTACTTGTTTCTTGCTGATTTTTAATTTTTCCAATTTATACCCCCATGCGTGGAAGTGCCCTATGCTCTCTAAGCTGTGTTTTTTAGACGTTTCTGGACACACCGTACACTTCTCCAGAGTGGCTGTTGGCAATTTACATCCCTCCCATCAGTGTAGCAAGGCTCCCATTTCTCCATGGCCTGTCCTGCATTTCTGGTTTTGACCCTTTTTTCAGCATGGCCCATTTGACCGATGGGCAGCGAGACTTCTTTGTAGCGCTGATTTGCCTTTCCAGGTTGCTTGGTTGGCCAAAAAGGGCGTATGCGTTTTTTCCTGAATATATTCAGGAAAAAACGCATACGCCCTTTTTGGCAAAGGGCATCATTATCAATGTTTTGCCACTTTTCATGTGCTTTAAAGGCGATTCGTATCTACCTCCTGAAATCTGTTTCCTGCAATTCTGCCTTGATTTCAAATCCTCTTTTTTGCCTTCCCTCAATATATTTGTGGACGAGAGTTATCATTTATAACTCTGCAGGTTTGTGAATTGCAGTGCCCTGAAGCTCCATTTTACAACTCGCTTTTTGGGAGCTGGCCGTAAAAGCGCAGGATGGCTTCAGGCCCTGTTCTCGTTCCGGGGGGCAGGCTGAGCCTGTGGTTAATTCTTCTTCCTGATGGGAAAATAGAGTGCCCTGTGCCTGTCCCAACACCAACAGCTAGTCTCTCATTGGTTCCCCATCTTCCCGTTCATCCTCAGGACAAATTGCAACCTGTACGGAACAGGAGGTTAAAGGTGCTGATGCTCCAAGTAGGGAGATTGCTAGTAAAGTGGCTGTAATGGCGAACCCGAGCACAAGGAGATGAGAAATGAGGTGCGTTTTAGAAACCTTTCCCCATCACACGGTGTACCATATTCTGGGTTTCTATGCATGTTTTCGATGTAGGAAGATGCCCTTGAACCTGGAGATTTGGGACCCATGGGATGGGTACCACGCAGTATTACTTTAAAGGGTCTGCGTTTACTCACCCAACCTCACCAAACCTCTCAGCCCCAAGAGTGTCCACCCTTATGTCTCATCCAGCTGTGGGTCTAGATATGGTCAATCCAGGTTCCATCACAGCCCCTGAACGAATTGTGTAAGAATTTCTCTCTCTTTCACTGTCTTTGTTTCATGGGGTTTTAAAAGTAATTTATTTTTAGAATGGGGTTTAGCTGCTTTTCACTGCTGTGTTTATGCCGCTTTACACCCACTTCACACACTAACAGAGAGATTTCAATACATAGGTTTTAAGATTATTACTAGTCAGATATATCCTTGTGTGGTGAATAGGGGGTGTTGAGTCCAGTTCTCTGAGCAAGGAGTAGGTCTTGTCTATTACATATTGGGTTTATGGAACGGTATCTCAGCTCATTTGAAACCCTTGTTTTATGTATCACCCCACCTCACCTTTCCTGTTAAGCAGCCATAGTGTGTTTTCTGCATGTGTGACTCTGTTCTGTTTTGTAATTCAGTTCAAGTGTAACGGTTTTTACTTTCCCTGTATAAGTGATATCTTATGAGAAGTGTCCTTTTCTGTGTGACTTATTTCACTTAGAATCGTCTCATACCTAAATCCACTCATCATGCTGCTACTAGCCTTAGGACATTGATTTCATGGCTGAGTGATATTCCATTGTACACAAGGACCACCACTTATTTATCCATTTTTATCTTTCCTGGGATATTTAAGATGGAATGAAGTGGAGGTCCTTGGCAACAGAGCAGCCCTAAACTTTGGTGTTCCTGTGTCTTGCTGATTTTTAACTTTCCCAATTTATACCCCCATGCATGGAAGTGCCCTATGCTCTCTAAGCTGTGTTTTTTAGATGTTTCAGGACACACTGTACCCTTCTCCAGAGTGGCTGTTGGCAATTTACATCCCGCCCATCAGCGTAGCAAGGCTCCCATTTCTCCATGGCCTGTCCTGCATTTCTGGTTTTGACACTTTTTTCAGCATGGCCCATTTGACCGATGGGAAGCGAGACTTCTTTGTAGCGCTGATTTGCCTTTCCAGGTTGCTTGGTTGGCCAAAAAGGGCGTATGCGTTTTTTCCTGAATATATTCAGGAAAAAACGCATACACCCTTTTTGGCCAAGGGCATCATTATCAATGTTTTGCCGCTTTTCATGTGCTTTAAAGGCGATTCGTATCTACCTCCTGAAATCTGTTTCCTGCAATTCTGCCTTGATTTCAAATCCTCTTTTTTGCCTTCCCTCAATATATTTGTGGAGGAGAGTTATCATTTATAACTCTGCTGGTTCGTGAATTGCAGTGCCCTGAAGCTCCATTTTACAACTTGCTTTTTTGGGAGCTGGCTACAAAAGCGCTGGATGGCTTCAGGCCCTGTTCTGGTTCTGGGGAGCAGGCTGAGCCTGTGGTTAATTCTTCTTCCTGATGGGAAAATAGAGTGACCTGTGTCTGTCCCAATACCAAGAGCTAGTCTCTCATTGGTTCCCCGTCTTCCCGTTCATCCTCAAGACAAATTGCAACCTGTACGGAACAGGAGGTTAAAGGTGCTGATACTCCAAGTAGGGAGATTGCTAGTAATGTGGCTGGAATGGCGAACCGGAGCTCAAGGAGATGAGAAATGAGGTGCGTTTTAGAAACCTTTCCCCATCACATGGTGTACCATCTTCTGGGTTTCTCATGCATGTTTTCAATGTAGGAAGATGCCCTTGATCCTTGAGATTTGGGACCCATGGGATGGGTTCCAAGCAGTATTACTTTAAAGGGTCTGCGTTTGCTCACTCAACCTCACCAAACCTCTCAGGCCCAAGAGTGTCCACCCTTATGTCTCATCGAGCTGTGGCTCTAGATATGGTCAATCCAGGTTGCATCACAGCCCCTGAACGAATTGTGTAAGAATTTCTCTCTCTTTCTCTGTCTTTGTTTCATGGGTTTTTAAAAGTAATTTATTTTTATAATGGGGTTTAGCTGCTTTTCACTGCTGTGTTTATGCCGCTTTACACCCACTTGACACACTAACAGAGAGATATCAAAACATAGGTTTTAAGATTATTACTAGTCAGTTATATTGTTGTGTGGTGAATAAGGCGTGTTGAATCCGTTCTCTGAGCAAGGAGTAGGTGTTGTCTGTTACATATTGGGTTTATGGAACGGTATCTGAGCTAATTTGAAACCCTTGTTTTATGTATCACCCCACCTCACCTTTCCCGTTAAGCAGCCATAGTTTGTTTTCTGCATGTGTGACTCTGTCCTGTTTTTTAATTCAGTTCAAGTGTAACGGTTTTTACATTCCCTCTATAAGTGATATCTTATGAGAAGTGTCCTTTTCTGTGTGACTTATTTCACTTAGAATTGTCATACCTAAATCCACTCATCATGCTGCTACTAGCCTTATGACAATGATTTCATGGCTGAGTGATATTCCATTGTACATAAGGACCACAACTTCTTTATCCATTTTTCTCTTTCCTGGGATATTTAAGGTGGAATGAAGTGGAGGTCCTTGGCAACACAGCAGCCCTAAACTTTGGTGTACTTGTTTCTTGCTGATTTTTAATTTTTCCAATTTATACCCCCATGCGTGGAAGTGCCCTATGCTCTCTAAGCTGTGTTTTTTAGACGTTTCTGGACACACCGTACACTTCTCCAGAGTGGCTGTTGGCAATTTACATCCCTCCCATCAGTGTAGCAAGGCTCCCATTTCTCCATGGCCTGTCCTGCATTTCTGGTTTTGACCCTTTTTTCAGCATGGCCCATTTGACCGATGGGCAGCGAGACTTCTTTGTAGCGCTGATTTGCCTTTCCAGGTTGCTTGGTTGGCCAAAAAGGGCGTATGCGTTTTTTCCTGAATATATTCAGGAAAAAACGCATACGCCCTTTTTGGCAAAGGGCATCATTATCAATGTTTTGCCACTTTTCATGTGCTTTAAAGGCGATTCGTATCTACCTCCTGAAATCTGTTTCCTGCAATTCTGCCTTGATTTCAAATCCTCTTTTTTGCCTTCCCTCAATATATTTGTGGACGAGAGTTATCATTTATAACTCTGCAGGTTTGTGAATTGCAGTGCCCTGAAGCTCCATTTTACAACTCGCTTTTTGGGAGCTGGCCGTAAAAGCGCAGGATGGCTTCAGGCCCTGTTCTCGTTCCGGGGGGCAGGCTGAGCCTGTGGTTAATTCTTCTTCCTGATGGGAAAATAGAGTGCCCTGTGCCTGTCCCAACACCAACAGCTAGTCTCTCATTGGTTCCCCATCTTCCCGTTCATCCTCAGGACAAATTGCAACCTGTACGGAACAGGAGGTTAAAGGTGCTGATGCTCCAAGTAGGGAGATTGCTAGTAAAGTGGCTGTAATGGCGAACCCGAGCACAAGGAGATGAGAAATGAGGTGCGTTTTAGAAACCTTTCCCCATCACACGGTGTACCATATTCTGGGTTTCTATGCATGTTTTCGATGTAGGAAGATGCCCTTGAACCTGGAGATTTGGGACCCATGGGATGGGTACCACGCAGTATTACTTTAAAGGGTCTGCGTTTACTCACCCAACCTCACCAAACCTCTCAGCCCCAAGAGTGTCCACCCTTATGTCTCATCCAGCTGTGGGTCTAGATATGGTCAATCCAGGTTCCATCACAGCCCCTGAACGAATTGTGTAAGAATTTCTCTCTCTTTCACTGTCTTTGTTTCATGGGGTTTTAAAAGTAATTTATTTTTAGAATGGGGTTTAGCTGCTTTTCACTGCTGTGTTTATGCCGCTTTACACCCACTTCACACACTAACAGAGAGATTTCAATACATAGGTTTTAAGATTATTACTAGTCAGATATATCCTTGTGTGGTGAATAGGGGGTGTTGAGTCCAGTTCTCTGAGCAAGGAGTAGGTCTTGTCTATTACATATTGGGTTTATGGAACGGTATCTCAGCTCATTTGAAACCCTTGTTTTATGTATCACCCCACCTCACCTTTCCTGTTAAGCAGCCGTAGTGTGTTTTCTGCATGTGTGACTCTGTTCTGTTTTGTAATTCAGTTCAAGTGTAACGGTTTTTACTTTCCCTGTATAAGTGATATCTTATGAGAAGTGTCCTTTTCTGTGTGACTTATTTCACTTAGAATCGTCTCATACCTAAATCCACTCATCATGCTGCTACTAGCCTTAGGACATTGATTTCATGGCTGAGTGATATTCCATTGTACACAAGGACCACCACTTATTTATCCATTTTTATCTTTCCTGGGATATTTAAGATGGAATGAAGTGGAGGTCCTTGGCAACAGAGCAGCCCTAAACTTTGGTGTTCCTGTGTCTTGCTGATTTTTAACTTTCCCAATTTATACCCCCATGCATGGAAGTGCCCTATGCTCTCTAAGCTGTGTTTTTTAGATGTTTCAGGACACACTGTACCCTTCTCCAGAGTGGCTGTTGGCAATTTACATCCCGCCCATCAGCGTAGCAAGGCTCCCATTTCTCCATGGCCTGTCCTGCATTTCTGGTTTTGACACATTTTTCAGCATGGCCCATTTGACCGATGGGAAGCGAGACTTCTTTGTAGCGCTGATTTGCCTTTCCAGGTTGCTTGGTTGGCCAAAAAGGGCGTATGCGTTTTTTCCTGAATATATTCAGGAAAAAACGCATACGCCCTTTTTGGCCAAGGGCATCATTATCAATGTTTTGCCGCTTTTCATGTGCTTTAAAGGCGATTCGTATCTACCTCCTGAAATCTGTTTCCTGCAATTCTGCCTTGATTTCAAATCCTCTTTTTTGCCTTCCCTCAATATATTTGTGGAGGAGAGTTATCATTTATAACTCTGCTGGTTCGTGAATTGCAGTGCCCTGAAGCTCCATTTTACAACTTGCTTTTTTGGGAGCTGGCTACAAAAGCGCTGGATGGCTTCAGGCCCTGTTCTGGTTCTGGGGAGCAGGCTGAGCCTGTGGTTAATTCTTCTTCCTGATGGGAAAATAGAGTGACCTGTGTCTGTCCCAATACCAAGAGCTAGTCTCTCATTGGTTCCCCGTCTTCCCGTTCATCCTCAAGACAAATTGCAACCTGTACGGAACAGGAGGTTAAAGGTGCTGATACTCCAAGTAGGGAGATTGCTAGTAATGTGGCTGGAATGGCGAACCGGAGCTCAAGGAGATGAGAAATGAGGTGCGTTTTAGAAACCTTTCCCCATCACATGGTGTACCATCTTCTGGGTTTCTCATGCATGTTTTCAATGTAGGAAGATGCCCTTGATCCTTGAGATTTGGGACCCATGGGATGGGTTCCAAGCAGTATTACTTTAAAGGGTCTGCGTTTGCTCACTCAACCTCACCAAACCTCTCAGGCCCAAGAGTGTCCACCCTTATGTCTCATCGAGCTGTGGCTCTAGATATGGTCAATCCAGGTTGCATCACAGCCCCTGAACGAATTGTGTAAGAATTTCTCTCTCTTTCTCTGTCTTTGTTTCATGGGTTTTTAAAAGTAATTTATTTTTATAATGGGGTTTAGCTGCTTTTCACTGCTGTGTTTATGCCGCTTTACACCCACTTGACACACTAACAGAGAGATATCAAAACATAGGTTTTAAGATTATTACTAGTCAGTTATATTGTTGTGTGGTGAATAAGGCGTGTTGAATCCGTTCTCTGAGCAAGGAGTAGGTGTTGTCTGTTACATATTGGGTTTATGGAACGGTATCTGAGCTAATTTGAAACCCTTGTTTTATGTATCACCCCACCTCACCTTTCCCGTTAAGCAGCCATAGTGTGTTTTCTGCATGTGTGACTCTGTCCTGTTTTTTAATTCAGTTCAAGTGTAACGGTTTTTACATTCCCTCTATAAGTGATATCTTATGAGAAGTGTCCTTTTCTGTGTGACTTATTTCACTTAGAATTGTCATACCTAAATCCACTCATCATGCTGCTACTAGCCTTATGACAATGATTTCATGGCTGAGTGATATTCCATTGTACATAAGGACCACAACTTCTTTATCCATTTTTCTCTTTCCTGGGATATTTAAGGTGGAATGAAGTGGAGGTCCTTGGCAACACAGCAGCCCTAAACTTTGGTGTACTTGTTTCTTGCTGATTTTTAATTTTTCCAATTTATACCCCCATGCGTGGAAGTGCCCTATGCTCTCTAAGCTGTGTTTTTTAGACGTTTCTGGACACACCGTACACTTCTCCAGAGTGGCTGTTGGCAATTTACATCCCTCCCATCAGTGTAGCAAGGCTCCCATTTCTCCATGGCCTGTCCTGCATTTCTGGTTTTGACCCTTTTTTCAGCATGGCCCATTTGACCGATGGGCAGCGAGACTTCTTTGTAGCGCTGATTTGCCTTTCCAGGTTGCTTGGTTGGCCAAAAAGGGCGTATGCGTTTTTTCCTGAATATATTCAGGAAAAAACGCATACGCCCTTTTTGGCAAAGGGCATCATTATCAATGTTTTGCCACTTTTCATGTGCTTTAAAGGCGATTCGTATCTACCTCCTGAAATCTGTTTCCTGCAATTCTGCCTTGATTTCAAATCCTCTTTTTTGCCTTCCCTCAATATATTTGTGGAGGAGAGTTATCATTTATAACTCTGCTGGTTCGTGAATTGCAGTGCCCTGAAGCTCCATTTTTCAACTTGCTTTTTTGGGAGCTGGCTACAAAAGCGCTGGATGGCTTCAGGCCCTGTTCTGGTTCTGGGGAGCAGGCTGAGCCTGTGGTTAATTCTTCTTCCTGATGGGAAAATAGAGTGACCTGTGTCTGTCCCAATACCAAGAGCTAGTCTCTCATTGGTTCCCCGTCTTCCCGTTCATCCTCAAGACAAATTGCAACCTGTACGGAACAGGAGGTTAAAGGTGCTGATACTCCAAGTAGGGAGATTGCTAGTAATGTGGCTGGAATGGCGAACCGGAGCTCAAGGAGATGAGAAATGAGGTGCGTTTTAGAAACCTTTCCCCATCACATGGTGTACCATCTTCTGGGTTTCTCATGCATGTTTTCAATGTAGGAAGATGCCCTTGATCCTTGAGATTTGGGACCCATGGGATGGGTTCCAAGCAGTATTACTTTAAAGGGTCTGCGTTTGCTCACTCAACCTCACCAAACCTCTCAGGCCCAAGAGTGTCCACCCTTATGTCTCATCGAGCTGTGGCTCTAGATATGGTCAATCCAGGTTGCATCACAGCCCCTGAACGAATTGTGTAAGAATTTCTCTCTCTTTCTCTGTCTTTGTTTCATGGGTTTTTAAAAGTAATTTATTTTTATAATGGGGTTTAGCTGCTTTTCACTGCTGTGTTTATGCCGCTTTACACCCACTTGACACACTAACAGAGAGATATCAAAACATAGGTTTTAAGATTATTACTAGTCAGTTATATTGTTGTGTGGTGAATAAGGCGTGTTGAATCCGTTCTCTGAGCAAGGAGTAGGTGTTGTCTGTTACATATTGGGTTTATGGAACGGTATCTGAGCTAATTTGAAACCCTTGTTTTATGTATCACCCCACCTCACCTTTCCCGTTAAGCAGCCATAGTGTGTTTTCTGCATGTGTGACTCTGTCCTGTTTTTTAATTCAGTTCAAGTGTAACGGTTTTTACATTCCCTCTATAAGTGATATCTTATGAGAAGTGTCCTTTTCTGTGTGACTTATTTCACTTAGAATTGTCATACCTAAATCCACTCATCATGCTGCTACTAGCCTTATGACAATGATTTCATGGCTGAGTGATATTCCATTGTACATAAGGACCACAACTTCTTTATCCATTTTTCTCTTTCCTGGGATATTTAAGGTGGAATGAAGTGGAGGTCCTTGGCAACACAGCAGCCCTAAACTTTGGTGTACTTGTTTCTTGCTGATTTTTAATTTTTCCAATTTATACCCCCATGCGTGGAAGTGCCCTATGCTCTCTAAGCTGTGTTTTTTAGACGTTTCTGGACACACCGTACACTTCTCCAGAGTGGCTGTTGGCAATTTACATCCCTCCCATCAGTGTAGCAAGGCTCCCATTTCTCCATGGCCTGTCCTGCATTTCTGGTTTTGACCCTTTTTTCAGCATGGCCCATTTGACCGATGGGCAGCGAGACTTCTTTGTAGCGCTGATTTGCCTTTCCAGGTTGCTTGGTTGGCCAAAAAGGGCGTATGCGTTTTTTCCTGAATATATTCAGGAAAAAACGCATACGCCCTTTTTGGCAAAGGGCATCATTATCAATGTTTTGCCACTTTTCATGTGCTTTAAAGGCGATTCGTATCTACCTCCTGAAATCTGTTTCCTGCAATTCTGCCTTGATTTCAAATCCTCTTTTTTGCCTTCCCTCAATATATTTGTGGACGAGAGTTATCATTTATAACTCTGCAGGTTTGTGAATTGCAGTGCCCTGAAGCTCCATTTTACAACTCGCTTTTTGGGAGCTGGCCGTAAAAGCGCAGGATGGCTTCAGGCCCTGTTCTCGTTCCGGGGGGCAGGCTGAGCCTGTGGTTAATTCTTCTTCCTGATGGGAAAATAGAGTGCCCTGTGCCTGTCCCAACACCAACAGCTAGTCTCTCATTGGTTCCCCATCTTCCCGTTCATCCTCAGGACAAATTGCAACCTGTACGGAACAGGAGGTTAAAGGTGCTGATGCTCCAAGTAGGGAGATTGCTAGTAAAGTGGCTGTAATGGCGAACCCGAGCACAAGGAGATGAGAAATGAGGTGCGTTTTAGAAACCTTTCCCCATCACACGGTGTACCATATTCTGGGTTTCTATGCATGTTTTCGATGTAGGAAGATGCCCTTGAACCTGGAGATTTGGGACCCATGGGATGGGTACCACGCAGTATTACTTTAAAGGGTCTGCGTTTACTCACCCAACCTCACCAAACCTCTCAGCCCCAAGAGTGTCCACCCTTATGTCTCATCCAGCTGTGGGTCTAGATATGGTCAATCCAGGTTCCATCACAGCCCCTGAACGAATTGTGTAAGAATTTCTCTCTCTTTCACTGTCTTTGTTTCATGGGGTTTTAAAAGTAATTTATTTTTAGAATGGGGTTTAGCTGCTTTTCACTGCTGTGTTTATGCCGCTTTACACCCACTTCACACACTAACAGAGAGATTTCAATACATAGGTTTTAAGATTATTACTAGTCAGATATATCCTTGTGTGGTGAATAGGGGGTGTTGAGTCCAGTTCTCTGAGCAAGGAGTAGGTCTTGTCTATTACATATTGGGTTTATGGAACGGTATCTCAGCTCATTTGAAACCCTTGTTTTATGTATCACCCCACCTCACCTTTCCTGTTAAGCAGCCATAGTGTGTTTTCTGCATGTGTGACTCTGTTCTGTTTTGTAATTCAGTTCAAGTGTAACGGTTTTTACTTTCCCTGTATAAGTGATATCTTATGAGAAGTGTCCTTTTCTGTGTGACTTATTTCACTTAGAATCGTCTCATACCTAAATCCACTCATCATGCTGCTACTAGCCTTAGGACATTGATTTCATGGCTGAGTGATATTCCATTGTACACAAGGACCACCACTTATTTATCCATTTTTATCTTTCCTGGGATATTTAAGATGGAATGAAGTGGAGGTCCTTGGCAACAGAGCAGCCCTAAACTTTGGTGTTCCTGTGTCTTGCTGATTTTTAACTTTCCCAATTTATACCCCCATGCATGGAAGTGCCCTATGCTCTCTAAGCTGTGTTTTTTAGATGTTTCAGGACACACTGTACCCTTCTCCAGAGTGGCTGTTGGCAATTTACATCCCGCCCATCAGCGTAGCAAGGCTCCCATTTCTCCATGGCCTGTCCTGCATTTCTGGTTTTGACACTTTTTTCAGCATGGCCCATTTGACCGATGGGAAGCGAGACTTCTTTGTAGCGCTGATTTGCCTTTCCAGGTTGCTTGGTTGGCCAAAAAGGGCGTATGCGTTTTTTCCTGAATATATTCAGGAAAAAACGCATACACCCTTTTTGGCCAAGGGCATCATTATCAATGTTTTGCCGCTTTTCATGTGCTTTAAAGGCGATTCGTATCTACCTCCTGAAATCTGTTTCCTGCAATTCTGCCTTGATTTCAAATCCTCTTTTTTGCCTTCCCTCAATATATTTGTGGAGGAGAGTTATCATTTATAACTCTGCTGGTTCGTGAATTGCAGTGCCCTGAAGCTCCATTTTACAACTTGCTTTTTTGGGAGCTGGCTACAAAAGCGCTGGATGGCTTCAGGCCCTGTTCTGGTTCTGGGGAGCAGGCTGAGCCTGTGGTTAATTCTTCTTCCTGATGGGAAAATAGAGTGACCTGTGTCTGTCCCAATACCAAGAGCTAGTCTCTCATTGGTTCCCCGTCTTCCCGTTCATCCTCAAGACAAATTGCAACCTGTACGGAACAGGAGGTTAAAGGTGCTGATACTCCAAGTAGGGAGATTGCTAGTAATGTGGCTGGAATGGCGAACCGGAGCTCAAGGAGATGAGAAATGAGGTGCGTTTTAGAAACCTTTCCCCATCACATGGTGTACCATCTTCTGGGTTTCTCATGCATGTTTTCAATGTAGGAAGATGCCCTTGATCCTTGAGATTTGGGACCCATGGGATGGGTTCCAAGCAGTATTACTTTAAAGGGTCTGCGTTTGCTCACTCAACCTCACCAAACCTCTCAGGCCCAAGAGTGTCCACCCTTATGTCTCATCGAGCTGTGGCTCTAGATATGGTCAATCCAGGTTGCATCACAGCCCCTGAACGAATTGTGTAAGAATTTCTCTCTCTTTCTCTGTCTTTGTTTCATGGGTTTTTAAAAGTAATTTATTTTTATAATGGGGTTTAGCTGCTTTTCACTGCTGTGTTTATGCCGCTTTACACCCACTTGACACACTAACAGAGAGATATCAAAACATAGGTTTTAAGATTATTACTAGTCAGTTATATTGTTGTGTGGTGAATAAGGCGTGTTGAATCCGTTCTCTGAGCAAGGAGTAGGTGTTGTCTGTTACATATTGGGTTTATGGAACGGTATCTGAGCTAATTTGAAACCCTTGTTTTATGTATCACCCCACCTCACCTTTCCCGTTAAGCAGCCATAGTTTGTTTTCTGCATGTGTGACTCTGTCCTGTTTTTTAATTCAGTTCAAGTGTAACGGTTTTTACATTCCCTCTATAAGTGATATCTTATGAGAAGTGTCCTTTTCTGTGTGACTTATTTCACTTAGAATTGTCATACCTAAATCCACTCATCATGCTGCTACTAGCCTTATGACAATGATTTCATGGCTGAGTGATATTCCATTGTACATAAGGACCACAACTTCTTTATCCATTTTTCTCTTTCCTGGGATATTTAAGGTGGAATGAAGTGGAGGTCCTTGGCAACACAGCAGCCCTAAACTTTGGTGTACTTGTTTCTTGCTGATTTTTAATTTTTCCAATTTATACCCCCATGCGTGGAAGTGCCCTATGCTCTCTAAGCTGTGTTTTTTAGACGTTTCTGGACACACCGTACACTTCTCCAGAGTGGCTGTTGGCAATTTACATCCCTCCCATCAGTGTAGCAAGGCTCCCATTTCTCCATGGCCTGTCCTGCATTTCTGGTTTTGACCCTTTTTTCAGCATGGCCCATTTGACCGATGGGCAGCGAGACTTCTTTGTAGCGCTGATTTGCCTTTCCAGGTTGCTTGGTTGGCCAAAAAGGGCGTATGCGTTTTTTCCTGAATATATTCAGGAAAAAACGCATACGCCCTTTTTGGCAAAGGGCATCATTATCAATGTTTTGCCACTTTTCATGTGCTTTAAAGGCGATTCGTATCTACCTCCTGAAATCTGTTTCCTGCAATTCTGCCTTGATTTCAAATCCTCTTTTTTGCCTTCCCTCAATATATTTGTGGACGAGAGTTATCATTTATAACTCTGCAGGTTTGTGAATTGCAGTGCCCTGAAGCTCCATTTTACAACTCGCTTTTTGGGAGCTGGCCGTAAAAGCGCAGGATGGCTTCAGGCCCTGTTCTCGTTCCGGGGGGCAGGCTGAGCCTGTGGTTAATTCTTCTTCCTGATGGGAAAATAGAGTGCCCTGTGCCTGTCCCAACACCAACAGCTAGTCTCTCATTGGTTCCCCATCTTCCCGTTCATCCTCAGGACAAATTGCAACCTGTACGGAACAGGAGGTTAAAGGTGCTGATGCTCCAAGTAGGGAGATTGCTAGTAAAGTGGCTGTAATGGCGAACCCGAGCACAAGGAGATGAGAAATGAGGTGCGTTTTAGAAACTTTTCCCCATCACACGGTGTACCATATTCTGGGTTTCTATGCATGTTTTCGATGTAGGAAGATGCCCTTGAACCTGGAGATTTGGGACCCATGGGATGGGTACCACGCAGTATTACTTTAAAGGGTCTGCGTTTACTCACCCAACCTCACCAAACCTCTCAGCCCCAAGAGTGTCCACCCTTATGTCTCATCCAGCTGTGGGTCTAGATATGGTCAATCCAGGTTCCATCACAGCCCCTGAACGAATTGTGTAAGAATTTCTCTCTCTTTCACTGTCTTTGTTTCATGGGGTTTTAAAAGTAATTTATTTTTAGAATGGGGTTTAGCTGCTTTTCACTGCTGTGTTTATGCCGCTTTACACCCACTTCACACACTAACAGAGAGATTTCAATACATAGGTTTTAAGATTATTACTAGTCAGATATATCCTTGTGTGGTGAATAGGGGGTGTTGAGTCCAGTTCTCTGAGCAAGGAGTAGGTCTTGTCTATTACATATTGGGTTTATGGAACGGTATCTCAGCTCATTTGAAACCCTTGTTTTATGTATCACCCCACCTCACCTTTCCTGTTAAGCAGCCATAGTGTGTTTTCTGCATGTGTGACTCTGTTCTGTTTTGTAATTCAGTTCAAGTGTAACGGTTTTTACTTTCCCTGTATAAGTGATATCTTATGAGAAGTGTCCTTTTCTGTGTGACTTATTTCACTTAGAATCGTCTCGTACCTAAATCCACTCATCATGCTGCTACTAGCCTTAGGACATTGATTTCATGGCTGAGTGATATTCCATTGTACACAAGGACCACCACTTATTTATCCATTTTTATCTTTCCTGGGATATTTAAGATGGAATGAAGTGGAGGTCCTTGGCAACAGAGCAGCCCTAAACTTTGGTGTTCCTGTGTCTTGCTGATTTTTAACTTTCCCAATTTATACCCCCATGCATGGAAGTGCCCTATGCTCTCTAAGCTGTGTTTTTTAGATGTTTCAGGACACACTGTACCCTTCTCCAGAGTGGCTGTTGGCAATTTACATCCCGCCCATCAGCGTAGCAAGGCTCCCATTTCTCCATGGCCTGTCCTGCATTTCTGGTTTTGACACTTTTTTCAGCATGGCCCATTTGACCGATGGGAAGCGAGACTTCTTTGTAGCGCTGATTTGCCTTTCCAGGTTGCTTGGTTGGCCAAAAAGGGCGTATGCGTTTTTTCCTGAATATATTCAGGAAAAAACGCATACGCCCTTTTTGGCCAAGGGCATCATTATCAATGTTTTGCCGCTTTTCATGTGCTTTAAAGGCGATTCGTATCTACCTCCTGAAATCTGTTTCCTGCAATTCTGCCTTGATTTCAAATCCTCTTTTTTGCCTTCCCTCAATATATTTGTGGAGGAGAGTTATCATTTATAACTCTGCTGGTTCGTGAATTGCAGTGCCCTGAAGCTCCATTTTACATCTTGCTTTTTTGGGACCTGGCTACAAAAGCGCTGGATGGCTTCAGGCCCTGTTCTGGTTCTGGGGAGCAGGCTGAGCCTGTGGTTAATTCTTCTTCCTGATGGGAAAATAGAGTGACCTGTGTCTGTCCCAATACCAAGAGCTAGTCTCTCATTGGTTCCCCGTCTTCCCGTTCATCCTCAAGACAAATTGCAACCTGTACGGAACAGGAGGTTAAAGGTGCTGATACTCCAAGTAGGGAGATTGCTAGTAATGTGGCTGGAATGGCGAACCGGAGCTCAAGGAGATGAGAAATGAGGTGCGTTTTAGAAACCTTTCCCCATCACATGGTGTACCATCTTCTGGGTTTCTCATGCATGTTTTCAATGTAGGAAGATGCCCTTGATCCTTGAGATTTGGGACCCGTGGGATGGGTTCCAAGCAGTATTACTTTAAAGGGTCTGCGTTTGCTCACTCAACCTCACCAAACCTCTCAGGCCCAAGAGTGTCCACCCTTATGTCTCATCGAGCTGTGGCTCTAGATATGGTCAATCCAGGTTGCATCACAGCCCCTGAACGAATTGTGTAAGAATTTCTCTCTCTTTCTCTGTCTTTGTTTCATGGGTTTTTAAAAGTAATTTATTTTTATAATGGGGTTTAGCTGCTTTTCACTGCTGTGTTTATGCCGCTTTACACCCACTTGACACACTAACAGAGAGATATCAAAACATAGGTTTTAAGATTATTACTAGTCAGTTATATTGTTGTGTGGTGAATAAGGCGTGTTGAATCCGTTCTCTGAGCAAGGAGTAGGTGTTGTCTGTTACATATTGGGTTTATGGAACGGTATCTGAGCTAATTTGAAACCCTTGTTTTATGTATCACCCCACCTCACCTTTCCCGTTAAGCAGCCATAGTTTGTTTTCTGCATGTGTGACTCTGTCCTGTTTTTTAATTCAGTTCAAGTGTAACGGTTTTTACATTCCCTCTATAAGTGATATCTTATGAGAAGTGTCCTTTTCTGTGTGACTTATTTCACTTAGAATTGTCATACCTAAATCCACTCATCATGCTGCTACTAGCCTTATGACAATGATTTCATGGCTGAGTGATATTCCATTGTACATAAGGACCACAACTTCTTTATCCATTTTTCTCTTTCCTGGGATATTTAAGGTGGAATGAAGTGGAGGTCCTTGGCAACACAGCAGCCCTAAACTTTGGTGTACTTGTTTCTTGCTGATTTTTAATTTTTCCAATTTATACCCCCATGCGTGGAAGTGCCCTATGCTCTCTAAGCTGTGTTTTTTAGACGTTTCTGGACACACCGTACACTTCTCCAGAGTGGCTGTTGGCAATTTACATCCCTCCCATCAGTGTAGCAAGGCTCCCATTTCTCCATGGCCTGTCCTGCATTTCTGGTTTTGACCCTTTTTTCAGCATGGCCCATTTGACCGATGGGCAGCGAGACTTCTTTGTAGCGCTGATTTGCCTTTCCAGGTTGCTTGGTTGGCCAAAAAGGGCGTATGCGTTTTTTCCTGAATATATTCAGGAAAAAACGCATACGCCCTTTTTGGCAAAGGGCATCATTATCAATGTTTTGCCACTTTTCATGTGCTTTAAAGGCGATTCGTATCTACCTCCTGAAATCTGTTTCCTGCAATTCTGCCTTGATTTCAAATCCTCTTTTTTGCCTTCCCTCAATATATTTGTGGACGAGAGTTATCATTTATAACTCTGCAGGTTTGTGAATTGCAGTGCCCTGAAGCTCCATTTTACAACTCGCTTTTTGGGAGCTGGCCGTAAAAGCGCAGGATGGCTTCAGGCCCTGTTCTCGTTCCGGGGGGCAGGCTGAGCCTGTGGTTAATTCTTCTTCCTGATGGGAAAATAGAGTGCCCTGTGCCTGTCCCAACACCAACAGCTAGTCTCTCATTGGTTCCCCATCTTCCCGTTCATCCTCAGGACAAATTGCAACCTGTACGGAACAGGAGGTTAAAGGTGCTGATGCTCCAAGTAGGGAGATTGCTAGTAAAGTGGCTGTAATGGCGAACCCGAGCACAAGGAGATGAGAAATGAGGTGCGTTTTAGAAACCTTTCCCCATCACACGGTGTACCATATTCTGGGTTTCTATGCATGTTTTCGATGTAGGAAGATGCCCTTGAACCTGGAGATTTGGGACCCATGGGATGGGTACCACGCAGTATTACTTTAAAGGGTCTGCGTTTACTCACCCAACCTCACCAAACCTCTCAGCCCCAAGAGTGTCCACCCTTATGTCTCATCCAGCTGTGGGTCTAGATATGGTCAATCCAGGTTCCATCACAGCCCCTGAACGAATTGTGTAAGAATTTCTCTCTCTTTCACTGTCTTTGTTTCATGGGGTTTTAAAAGTAATTTATTTTTAGAATGGGGTTTAGCTGCTTTTCACTGCTGTGTTTATGCCGCTTTACACCCACTTCACACACTAACAGAGAGATTTCAATACATAGGTTTTAAGATTATTACTAGTCAGATATATCCTTGTGTGGTGAATAGGGGGTGTTGAGTCCAGTTCTCTGAGCAAGGAGTAGGTCTTGTCTATTACATATTGGGTTTATGGAACGGTATCTCAGCTCATTTGAAACCCTTGTTTTATGTATCACCCCACCTCACCTTTCCTGTTAAGCAGCCATAGTGTGTTTTCTGCATGTGTGACTCTGTTCTGTTTTGTAATTCAGTTCAAGTGTAACGGTTTTTACTTTCCCTGTATAAGTGATATCTTATGAGAAGTGTCCTTTTCTGTGTGACTTATTTCACTTAGAATCGTCTCCTACCTAAATCCACTCATCATGCTGCTACTAGCCTTAGGACATTGATTTCATGGCTGAGTGATATTCCATTGTACACAAGGACCACCACTTATTTATCCATTTTTATCTTTCCTGGGATATTTAAGATGGAATGAAGTGGAGGTCCTTGGCAACAGAGCAGCCCTAAACTTTGGTGTTCCTGTGTCTTGCTGATTTTTAACTTTCCCAATTTATACCCCCATGCATGGAAGTGCCCTATGCTCTCTAAGCTGTGTTTTTTAGATGTTTCAGGACACACTGTACCCTTCTCCAGAGTGGCTGTTGGCAATTTACATCCCGCCCATCAGCGTAGCAAGGCTCCCATTTCTCCATGGCCTGTCCTGCATTTCTGGTTTTGACACTTTTTTCAGCATGGCCCATTTGACCGATGGGAAGCGAGACTTCTTTGTAGCGCTGATTTGCCTTTCCAGGTTGCTTGGTTGGCCAAAAAGGGCGTATGCGTTTTTTCCTGAATATATTCAGGAAAAAACGCATACGCCCTTTTTGGCCAAGGGCATCATTATCAATGTTTTGCCGCTTTTCATGTGCTTTAAAGGCGATTCGTATCTACCTCCTGAAATCTGTTTCCTGCAATTCTGCCTTGATTTCAAATCCTCTTTTTTGCCTTCCCTCAATATATTTGTGGACGAGAGTTATCATTTATAACTCTGCAGGTTTGTGAATTGCAGTGCCCTGAAGCTCCATTTTACAACTCGCTTTTTGGGAGCTGGCCGTAAAAGCGCAGGATGGCTTCAGGCCCTGTTCTCGTTCCGGGGGGCAGGCTGAGCCTGTGGTTAATTCTTCTTCCTGATGGGAAAATAGAGTGCCCTGTGCCTGTCCCAACACCAACAGCTAGTCTCTCATTGGTTCCCCATCTTCCCGTTCATCCTCAGGACAAATTGCAACCTGTACGGAACAGGAGGTTAAAGGTGCTGATGCTCCAAGTAGGGAGATTGCTAGTAAAGTGGCTGTAATGGCGAACCCGAGCACAAGGAGATGAGAAATGAGGTGCGTTTTAGAAACCTTTCCCCATCACACGGTGTACCATATTCTGGGTTTCTATGCATGTTTTCGATGTAGGAAGATGCCCTTGAACCTGGAGATTTGGGACCCATGGGATGGGTACCACGCAGTATTACTTTAAAGGGTCTGCGTTTACTCACCCAACCTCACCAAACCTCTCAGCCCCAAGAGTGTCCACCCTTATGTCTCATCCAGCTGTGGGTCTAGATATGGTCAATCCAGGTTCCATCACAGCCCCTGAACGAATTGTGTAAGAATTTCTCTCTCTTTCACTGTCTTTGTTTCATGGGGTTTTAAAAGTAATTTATTTTTAGAATGGGGTTTAGCTGCTTTTCACTGCTGTGTTTATGCCGCTTTACACCCACTTCACACACTAACAGAGAGATTTCAATACATAGGTTTTAAGATTATTACTAGTCAGATATATCCTTGTGTGGTGAATAGGGGGTGTTGAGTCCAGTTCTCTGAGCAAGGAGTAGGTCTTGTCTATTACATATTGGGTTTATGGAACGGTATCTCAGCTCATTTGAAACCCTTGTTTTATGTATCACCCCACCTCACCTTTCCTGTTAAGCAGCCATAGTGTGTTTTCTGCATGTGTGACTCTGTTCTGTTTTGTAATTCAGTTCAAGTGTAACGGTTTTTACTTTCCCTGTATAAGTGATATCTTATGAGAAGTGTCCTTTTCTGTGTGACTTATTTCACTTAGAATCGTCTCATACCTAAATCCACTCATCATGCTGCTACTAGCCTTAGGACATTGATTTCATGGCTGAGTGATATTCCATTGTACACAAGGACCACCACTTATTTATCCATTTTTATCTTTCCTGGGATATTTAAGATGGAATGAAGTGGAGGTCCTTGGCAACAGAGCAGCCCTAAACTTTGGTGTTCCTGTGTCTTGCTGATTTTTAACTTTCCCAATTTATACCCCCATGCATGGAAGTGCCCTATGCTCTCTAAGCTGTGTTTTTTAGATGTTTCAGGACACACTGTACCCTTCTCCAGAGTGGCTGTTGGCAATTTACATCCCGCCCATCAGCGTAGCAAGGCTCCCATTTCTCCATGGCCTGTCCTGCATTTCTGGTTTTGACACTTTTTTCAGCATGGCCCATTTGACCGATGGGAAGCGAGACTTCTTTGTAGCGCTGATTTGCCTTTCCAGGTTGCTTGGTTGGCCAAAAAGGGCGTATGCGTTTTTTCCTGAATATATTCAGGAAAAAACGCATACACCCTTTTTGGCCAAGGGCATCATTATCAATGTTTTGCCGCTTTTCATGTGCTTTAAAGGCGATTCGTATCTACCTCCTGAAATCTGTTTCCTGCAATTCTGCCTTGATTTCAAATCCTCTTTTTTGCCTTCCCTCAATATATTTGTGGAGGAGAGTTATCATTTATAACTCTGCTGGTTCGTGAATTGCAGTGCCCTGAAGCTCCATTTTACAACTTGCTTTTTTGGGAGCTGGCTACAAAAGCGCTGGATGGCTTCAGGCCCTGTTCTGGTTCTGGGGAGCAGGCTGAGCCTGTGGTTAATTCTTCTTCCTGATGGGAAAATAGAGTGACCTGTGTCTGTCCCAATACCAAGAGCTAGTCTCTCATTGGTTCCCCGTCTTCCCGTTCATCCTCAAGACAAATTGCAACCTGTACGGAACAGGAGGTTAAAGGTGCTGATACTCCAAGTAGGGAGATTGCTAGTAATGTGGCTGGAATGGCGAACCGGAGCTCAAGGAGATGAGAAATGAGGTGCGTTTTAGAAACCTTTCCCCATCACATGGTGTACCATCTTCTGGGTTTCTCATGCATGTTTTCAATGTAGGAAGATGCCCTTGATCCTTGAGATTTGGGACCCATGGGATGGGTTCCAAGCAGTATTACTTTAAAGGGTCTGCGTTTGCTCACTCAACCTCACCAAACCTCTCAGGCCCAAGAGTGTCCACCCTTATGTCTCATCGAGCTGTGGCTCTAGATATGGTCAATCCAGGTTGCATCACAGCCCCTGAACGAATTGTGTAAGAATTTCTCTCTCTTTCTCTGTCTTTGTTTCATGGGTTTTTAAAAGTAATTTATTTTTATAATGGGGTTTAGCTGCTTTTCACTGCTGTGTTTATGCCGCTTTACACCCACTTGACACACTAACAGAGAGATATCAAAACATAGGTTTTAAGATTATTACTAGTCAGTTATATTGTTGTGTGGTGAATAAGGCGTGTTGAATCCGTTCTCTGAGCAAGGAGTAGGTGTTGTCTGTTACATATTGGGTTTATGGAACGGTATCTGAGCTAATTTGAAACCCTTGTTTTATGTATCACCCCACCTCACCTTTCCCGTTAAGCAGCCATAGTTTGTTTTCTGCATGTGTGACTCTGTCCTGTTTTTTAATTCAGTTCAAGTGTAACGGTTTTTACATTCCCTCTATAAGTGATATCTTATGAGAAGTGTCCTTTTCTGTGTGACTTATTTCACTTAGAATTGTCATACCTAAATCCACTCATCATGCTGCTACTAGCCTTATGACAATGATTTCATGGCTGAGTGATATTCCATTGTACATAAGGACCACAACTTCTTTATCCATTTTTCTCTTTCCTGGGATATTTAAGGTGGAATGAAGTGGAGGTCCTTGGCAACACAGCAGCCCTAAACTTTGGTGTACTTGTTTCTTGCTGATTTTTAATTTTTCCAATTTATACCCCCATGCGTGGAAGTGCCCTATGCTCTCTAAGCTGTGTTTTTTAGACGTTTCTGGACACACCGTACACTTCTCCAGAGTGGCTGTTGGCAATTTACATCCCTCCCATCAGTGTAGCAAGGCTCCCATTTCTCCATGGCCTGTCCTGCATTTCTGGTTTTGACCCTTTTTTCAGCATGGCCCATTTGACCGATGGGCAGCGAGACTTCTTTGTAGCGCTGATTTGCCTTTCCAGGTTGCTTGGTTGGCCAAAAAGGGCGTATGCGTTTTTTCCTGAATATATTCAGGAAAAAACGCATACGCCCTTTTTGGCAAAGGGCATCATTATCAATGTTTTGCCACTTTTCATGTGCTTTAAAGGCGATTCGTATCTACCTCCTGAAATCTGTTTCCTGCAATTCTGCCTTGATTTCAAATCCTCTTTTTTGCCTTCCCTCAATATATTTGTGGACGAGAGTTATCATTTATAACTCTGCAGGTTTGTGAATTGCAGTGCCCTGAAGCTCCATTTTACAACTCGCTTTTTGGGAGCTGGCCGTAAAAGCGCAGGATGGCTTCAGGCCCTGTTCTCGTTCCGGGGGGCAGGCTGAGCCTGTGGTTAATTCTTCTTCCTGATGGGAAAATAGAGTGCCCTGTGCCTGTCCCAACACCAACAGCTAGTCTCTCATTGGTTCCCCATCTTCCCGTTCATCCTCAGGACAAATTGCAACCTGTACGGAACAGGAGGTTAAAGGTGCTGATGCTCCAAGTAGGGAGATTGCTAGTAAAGTGGCTGTAATGGCGAACCCGAGCACAAGGAGATGAGAAATGAGGTGCGTTTTAGAAACCTTTCCCCATCACACGGTGTACCATATTCTGGGTTTCTATGCATGTTTTCGATGTAGGAAGATGCCCTTGAACCTGGAGATTTGGGACCCATGGGATGGGTACCACGCAGTATTACTTTAAAGGGTCTGCGTTTACTCACCCAACCTCACCAAACCTCTCAGCCCCAAGAGTGTCCACCCTTATGTCTCATCCAGCTGTGGGTCTAGATATGGTCAATCCAGGTTCCATCACAGCCCCTGAACGAATTGTGTAAGAATTTCTCTCTCTTTCACTGTCTTTGTTTCATGGGGTTTTAAAAGTAATTTATTTTTAGAATGGGGTTTAGCTGCTTTTCACTGCTGTGTTTATGCCGCTTTACACCCACTTCACACACTAACAGAGAGATTTCAATACATAGGTTTTAAGATTATTACTAGTCAGATATATCCTTGTGTGGTGAATAGGGGGTGTTGAGTCCAGTTCTCTGAGCAAGGAGTAGGTCTTGTCTATTACATATTGGGTTTATGGAACGGTATCTCAGCTCATTTGAAACCCTTGTTTTATGTATCACCCCACCTCACCTTTCCTGTTAAGCAGCCATAGTGTGTTTTCTGCATGTGTGACTCTGTTCTGTTTTGTAATTCAGTTCAAGTGTAACGGTTTTTACTTTCCCTGTATAAGTGATATCTTATGAGAAGTGTCCTTTTCTGTGTGACTTATTTCACTTAGAATCGTCTCATACCTAAATCCACTCATCATGCTGCTACTAGCCTTAGGACATTGATTTCATGGCTGAGTGATATTCCATTGTACACAAGGACCACCACTTATTTATCCATTTTTATCTTTCCTGGGATATTTAAGATGGAATGAAGTGGAGGTCCTTGGCAACAGAGCAGCCCTAAACTTTGGTGTTCCTGTGTCTTGCTGATTTTTAACTTTCCCAATTTATACCCCCATGCATGGAAGTGCCCTATGCTCTCTAAGCTGTGTTTTTTAGATGTTTCAGGACACACTGTACCCTTCTCCAGAGTGGCTGTTGGCAATTTACATCCCGCCCATCAGCGTAGCAAGGCTCCCATTTCTCCATGGCCTGTCCTGCATTTCTGGTTTTGACACATTTTTCAGCATGGCCCATTTGACCGATGGGAAGCGAGACTTCTTTGTAGCGCTGATTTGCCTTTCCAGGTTGCTTGGTTGGCCAAAAAGGGCGTATGCGTTTTTTCCTGAATATATTCAGGAAAAAACGCATACGCCCTTTTTGGCCAAGGGCATCATTATCAATGTTTTGCCGCTTTTCATGTGCTTTAAAGGCGATTCGTATCTACCTCCTGAAATCTGTTTCCTGCAATTCTGCCTTGATTTCAAATCCTCTTTTTTGCCTTCCCTCAATATATTTGTGGAGGAGAGTTATCATTTATAACTCTGCTGGTTCGTGAATTGCAGTGCCCTGAAGCTCCATTTTACAACTTGCTTTTTTGGGAGCTGGCTACAAAAGCGCTGGATGGCTTCAGGCCCTGTTCTGGTTCTGGGGAGCAGGCTGAGCCTGTGGTTAATTCTTCTTCCTGATGGGAAAATAGAGTGACCTGTGTCTGTCCCAATACCAAGAGCTAGTCTCTCATTGGTTCCCCGTCTTCCCGTTCATCCTCAAGACAAATTGCAACCTGTACGGAACAGGAGGTTAAAGGTGCTGATACTCCAAGTAGGGAGATTGCTAGTAATGTGGCTGGAATGGCGAACCGGAGCTCAAGGAGATGAGAAATGAGGTGCGTTTTAGAAACCTTTCCCCATCACATGGTGTACCATCTTCTGGGTTTCTCATGCATGTTTTCAATGTAGGAAGATGCCCTTGATCCTTGAGATTTGGGACCCATGGGATGGGTTCCAAGCAGTATTACTTTAAAGGGTCTGCGTTTGCTCACTCAACCTCACCAAACCTCTCAGGCCCAAGAGTGTCCACCCTTATGTCTCATCGAGCTGTGGCTCTAGATATGGTCAATCCAGGTTGCATCACAGCCCCTGAACGAATTGTGTAAGAATTTCTCTCTCTTTCTCTGTCTTTGTTTCATGGGTTTTTAAAAGTAATTTATTTTTATAATGGGGTTTAGCTGCTTTTCACTGCTGTGTTTATGCCGCTTTACACCCACTTGACACACTAACAGAGAGATATCAAAACATAGGTTTTAAGATTATTACTAGTCAGTTATATTGTTGTGTGGTGAATAAGGCGTGTTGAATCCGTTCTCTGAGCAAGGAGTAGGTGTTGTCTGTTACATATTGGGTTTATGGAACGGTATCTGAGCTAATTTGAAACCCTTGTTTTATGTATCACCCCACCTCACCTTTCCCGTTAAGCAGCCATAGTGTGTTTTCTGCATGTGTGACTCTGTCCTGTTTTTTAATTCAGTTCAAGTGTAACGGTTTTTACATTCCCTCTATAAGTGATATCTTATGAGAAGTGTCCTTTTCTGTGTGACTTATTTCACTTAGAATTGTCATACCTAAATCCACTCATCATGCTGCTACTAGCCTTATGACAATGATTTCATGGCTGAGTGATATTCCATTGTACATAAGGACCACAACTTCTTTATCCATTTTTCTCTTTCCTGGGATATTTAAGGTGGAATGAAGTGGAGGTCCTTGGCAACACAGCAGCCCTAAACTTTGGTGTACTTGTTTCTTGCTGATTTTTAATTTTTCCAATTTATACCCCCATGCGTGGAAGTGCCCTATGCTCTCTAAGCTGTGTTTTTTAGACGTTTCTGGACACACCGTACACTTCTCCAGAGTGGCTGTTGGCAATTTACATCCCTCCCATCAGTGTAGCAAGGCTCCCATTTCTCCATGGCCTGTCCTGCATTTCTGGTTTTGACCCTTTTTTCAGCATGGCCCATTTGACCGATGGGCAGCGAGACTTCTTTGTAGCGCTGATTTGCCTTTCCAGGTTGCTTGGTTGGCCAAAAAGGGCGTATGCGTTTTTTCCTGAATATATTCAGGAAAAAACGCATACGCCCTTTTTGGCAAAGGGCATCATTATCAATGTTTTGCCACTTTTCATGTGCTTTAAAGGCGATTCGTATCTACCTCCTGAAATCTGTTTCCTGCAATTCTGCCTTGATTTCAAATCCTCTTTTTTGCCTTCCCTCAATATATTTGTGGACGAGAGTTATCATTTATAACTCTGCAGGTTTGTGAATTGCAGTGCCCTGAAGCTCCATTTTACAACTCGCTTTTTGGGAGCTGGCCGTAAAAGCGCAGGATGGCTTCAGGCCCTGTTCTCGTTCCGGGGGGCAGGCTGAGCCTGTGGTTAATTCTTCTTCCTGATGGGAAAATAGAGTGCCCTGTGCCTGTCCCAACACCAACAGCTAGTCTCTCATTGGTTCCCCATCTTCCCGTTCATCCTCAGGACAAATTGCAACCTGTACGGAACAGGAGGTTAAAGGTGCTGATGCTCCAAGTAGGGAGATTGCTAGTAAAGTGGCTGTAATGGCGAACCCGAGCACAAGGAGATGAGAAATGAGGTGCGTTTTAGAAACCTTTCCCCATCACACGGTGTACCATATTCTGGGTTTCTATGCATGTTTTCGATGTAGGAAGATGCCCTTGAACCTGGAGATTTGGGACCCATGGGATGGGTACCACGCAGTATTACTTTAAAGGGTCTGCGTTTACTCACCCAACCTCACCAAACCTCTCAGCCCCAAGAGTGTCCACCCTTATGTCTCATCCAGCTGTGGGTCTAGATATGGTCAATCCAGGTTCCATCACAGCCCCTGAACGAATTGTGTAAGAATTTCTCTCTCTTTCACTGTCTTTGTTTCATGGGGTTTTAAAAGTAATTTATTTTTAGAATGGGGTTTAGCTGCTTTTCACTGCTGTGTTTATGCCGCTTTACACCCACTTCACACACTAACAGAGAGATTTCAATACATAGGTTTTAAGATTATTACTAGTCAGATATATCCTTGTGTGGTGAATAGGGGGTGTTGAGTCCAGTTCTCTGAGCAAGGAGTAGGTCTTGTCTATTACATATTGGGTTTATGGAACGGTATCTCAGCTCATTTGAAACCCTTGTTTTATGTATCACCCCACCTCACCTTTCCTGTTAAGCAGCCATAGTGTGTTTTCTGCATGTGTGACTCTGTTCTGTTTTGTAATTCAGTTCAAGTGTAACGGTTTTTACTTTCCCTGTATAAGTGATATCTTATGAGAAGTGTCCTTTTCTGTGTGACTTATTTCACTTAGAATCGTCTCATACCTAAATCCACTCATCATGCTGCTACTAGCCTTAGGACATTGATTTCATGGCTGAGTGATATTCCATTGTACACAAGGACCACCACTTATTTATCCATTTTTATCTTTCCTGGGATATTTAAGATGGAATGAAGTGGAGGTCCTTGGCAACAGAGCAGCCCTAAACTTTGGTGTTCCTGTGTCTTGCTGATTTTTAACTTTCCCAATTTATACCCCCATGCATGGAAGTGCCCTATGCTCTCTAAGCTGTGTTTTTTAGATGTTTCAGGACACACTGTACCCTTCTCCAGAGTGGCTGTTGGCAATTTACATCCCGCCCATCAGCGTAGCAAGGCTCCCATTTCTCCATGGCCTGTCCTGCATTTCTGGTTTTGACACTTTTTTCAGCATGGCCCATTTGACCGATGGGAAGCGAGACTTCTTTGTAGCGCTGATTTGCCTTTCCAGGTTGCTTGGTTGGCCAAAAAGGGCGTATGCGTTTTTTCCTGAATATATTCAGGAAAAAACGCATACACCCTTTTTGGCCAAGGGCATCATTATCAATGTTTTGCCGCTTTTCATGTGCTTTAAAGGCGATTCGTATCTACCTCCTGAAATCTGTTTCCTGCAATTCTGCCTTGATTTCAAATCCTCTTTTTTGCCTTCCCTCAATATATTTGTGGACGAGAGTTATCATTTATAACTCTGCAGGTTTGTGAATTGCAGTGCCCTGAAGCTCCATTTTACAACTCGCTTTTTGGGAGCTGGCCGTAAAAGCGCAGGATGGCTTCAGGCCCTGTTCTCGTTCCGGGGGGCAGGCTGAGCCTGTGGTTAATTCTTCTTCCTGATGGGAAAATAGAGTGCCCTGTGCCTGTCCCAACACCAACAGCTAGTCTCTCATTGGTTCCCCATCTTCCCGTTCATCCTCAGGACAAATTGCAACCTGTACGGAACAGGAGGTTAAAGGTGCTGATGCTCCAAGTAGGGAGATTGCTAGTAAAGTGGCTGTAATGGCGAACCCGAGCACAAGGAGATGAGAAATGAGGTGCGTTTTAGAAACCTTTCCCCATCACACGGTGTACCATATTCTGGGTTTCTATGCATGTTTTCGATGTAGGAAGATGCCCTTGAACCTGGAGATTTGGGACCCATGGGATGGGTACCACGCAGTATTACTTTAAAGGGTCTGCGTTTACTCACCCAACCTCACCAAACCTCTCAGCCCCAAGAGTGTCCACCCTTATGTCTCATCCAGCTGTGGGTCTAGATATGGTCAATCCAGGTTCCATCACAGCCCCTGAACGAATTGTGTAAGAATTTCTCTCTCTTTCACTGTCTTTGTTTCATGGGGTTTTAAAAGTAATTTATTTTTAGAATGGGGTTTAGCTGCTTTTCACTGCTGTGTTTATGCCGCTTTACACCCACTTCACACACTAACAGAGAGATTTCAATACATAGGTTTTAAGATTATTACTAGTCAGATATATCCTTGTGTGGTGAATAGGGGGTGTTGAGTCCAGTTCTCTGAGCAAGGAGTAGGTCTTGTCTATTACATATTGGGTTTATGGAACGGTATCTCAGCTCATTTGAAACCCTTGTTTTATGTATCACCCCACCTCACCTTTCCTGTTAAGCAGCCATAGTGTGTTTTCTGCATGTGTGACTCTGTTCTGTTTTGTAATTCAGTTCAAGTGTAACGGTTTTTACTTTCCCTGTATAAGTGATATCTTATGAGAAGTGTCCTTTTCTGTGTGACTTATTTCACTTAGAATCGTCTCATACCTAAATCCACTCATCATGCTGCTACTAGCCTTAGGACATTGATTTCATGGCTGAGTGATATTCCATTGTACACAAGGACCACCACTTATTTATCCATTTTTATCTTTCCTGGGATATTTAAGATGGAATGAAGTGGAGGTCCTTGGCAACAGAGCAGCCCTAAACTTTGGTGTTCCTGTGTCTTGCTGATTTTTATCTTTCCCAATTTATACCCCCATGCATGGAAGTGCCCTATGCTCTCTAAGCTGTGTTTTTTAGATGTTTCAGGACACACTGTACCCTTCTCCAGAGTGGCTGTTGGCAATTTACATCCCGCCCATCAGCGTAGCAAGGCTCCCATTTCTCCATGGCCTGTCCTGCATTTCTGGTTTTGACACTTTTTTCAGCATGGCCCATTTGACCGATGGGAAGCGAGACTTCTTTGTAGCGCTGATTTGCCTTTCCAGGTTGCTTGGTTGGCCAAAAAGGGCGTATGCGTTTTTTCCTGAATATATTCAGGAAAAAACGCATACACCCTTTTTGGCCAAGGGCATCATTATCAATGTTTTGCCGCTTTTCATGTGCTTTAAAGGCGATTCGTATCTACCTCCTGAAATCTGTTTCCTGCAATTCTGCCTTGATTTCAAATCCTCTTTTTTGCCTTCCCTCAATATATTTGTGGAGGAGAGTTATCATTTATAACTCTGCTGGTTCGTGAATTGCAGTGCCCTGAAGCTCCATTTTACAACTTGCTTTTTTGGGAGCTGGCTACAAAAGCGCTGGATGGCTTCAGGCCCTGTTCTGGTTCTGGGGAGCAGGCTGAGCCTGTGGTTAATTCTTCTTCCTGATGGGAAAATAGAGTGACCTGTGTCTGTCCCAATACCAAGAGCTAGTCTCTCATTGGTTCCCCGTCTTCCCGTTCATCCTCAAGACAAATTGCAACCTGTACGGAACAGGAGGTTAAAGGTGCTGATACTCCAAGTAGGGAGATTGCTAGTAATGTGGCTGGAATGGCGAACCGGAGCTCAAGGAGATGAGAAATGAGGTGCGTTTTAGAAACCTTTCCCCATCACATGGTGTACCATCTTCTGGGTTTCTCATGCATGTTTTCAATGTAGGAAGATGCCCTTGATCCTTGAGATTTGGGACCCATGGGATGGGTTCCAAGCAGTATTACTTTAAAGGGTCTGCGTTTGCTCACTCAACCTCACCAAACCTCTCAGGCCCAAGAGTGTCCACCCTTATGTCTCATCGAGCTGTGGCTCTAGATATGGTCAATCCAGGTTGCATCACAGCCCCTGAACGAATTGTGTAAGAATTTCTCTCTCTTTCTCTGTCTTTGTTTCATGGGTTTTTAAAAGTAATTTATTTTTATAATGGGGTTTAGCTGCTTTTCACTGCTGTGTTTATGCCGCTTTACACCCACTTGACACACTAACAGAGAGATATCAAAACATAGGTTTTAAGATTATTACTAGTCAGTTATATTGTTGTGTGGTGAATAAGGCGTGTTGAATCCGTTCTCTGAGCAAGGAGTAGGTGTTGTCTGTTACATATTGGGTTTATGGAACGGTATCTGAGCTAATTTGAAACCCTTGTTTTATGTATCACCCCACCTCACCTTTCCCGTTAAGCAGCCATAGTTTGTTTTCTGCATGTGTGACTCTGTCCTGTTTTTTAATTCAGTTCAAGTGTAACGGTTTTTACATTCCCTCTATAAGTGATATCTTATGAGAAGTGTCCTTTTCTGTGTGACTTATTTCACTTAGAATTGTCATACCTAAATCCACTCATCATGCTGCTACTAGCCTTATGACAATGATTTCATGGCTGAGTGATATTCCATTGTACATAAGGACCACAACTTCTTTATCCATTTTTCTCTTTCCTGGGATATTTAAGGTGGAATGAAGTGGAGGTCCTTGGCAACACAGCAGCCCTAAACTTTGGTGTACTTGTTTCTTGCTGATTTTTAATTTTTCCAATTTATACCCCCATGCGTGGAAGTGCCCTATGCTCTCTAAGCTGTGTTTTTTAGACGTTTCTGGACACACCGTACACTTCTCCAGAGTGGCTGTTGGCAATTTACATCCCTCCCATCAGTGTAGCAAGGCTCCCATTTCTCCATGGCCTGTCCTGCATTTCTGGTTTTGACCCTTTTTTCAGCATGGCCCATTTGACCGATGGGCAGCGAGACTTCTTTGTAGCGCTGATTTGCCTTTCCAGGTTGCTTGGTTGGCCAAAAAGGGCGTATGCGTTTTTTCCTGAATATATTCAGGAAAAAACGCATACGCCCTTTTTGGCAAAGGGCATCATTATCAATGTTTTGCCACTTTTCATGTGCTTTAAAGGCGATTCGTATCTACCTCCTGAAATCTGTTTCCTGCAATTCTGCCTTGATTTCAAATGCTCTTTTTTGCCTTCCCTCAATATATTTGTGGACGAGAGTTATCATTTATAACTCTGCAGGTTTGTGAATTGCAGTGCCCTGAAGCTCCATTTTACAACTCGCTTTTTGGGAGCTGGCCGTAAAAGCGCAGGATGGCTTCAGGCCCTGTTCTCGTTCCGGGGGGCAGGCTGAGCCTGTGGTTAATTCTTCTTCCTGATGGGAAAATAGAGTGCCCTGTGCCTGTCCCAACACCAACAGCTAGTCTCTCATTGGTTCCCCATCTTCCCGTTCATCCTCAGGACAAATTGCAACCTGTACGGAACAGGAGGTTAAAGGTGCTGATGCTCCAAGTAGGGAGATTGCTAGTAAAGTGGCTGTAATGGCGAACCCGAGCACAAGGAGATGAGAAATGAGGTGCGTTTTAGAAACCTTTCCCCATCACACGGTGTACCATATTCTGGGTTTCTATGCATGTTTTCGATGTAGGAAGATGCCCTTGAACCTGGAGATTTGGGACCCATGGGATGGGTACCACGCAGTATTACTTTAAAGGGTCTGCGTTTACTCACCCAACCTCACCAAACCTCTCAGCCCCAAGAGTGTCCACCCTTATGTCTCATCCAGCTGTGGGTCTAGATATGGTCAATCCAGGTTCCATCACAGCCCCTGAACGAATTGTGTAAGAATTTCTCTCTCTTTCACTGTCTTTGTTTCATGGGGTTTTAAAAGTAATTTATTTTTAGAATGGGGTTTAGCTGCTTTTCACTGCTGTGTTTATGCCGCTTTACACCCACTTCACACACTAACAGAGAGATTTCAATACATAGGTTTTAAGATTATTACTAGTCAGATATATCCTTGTGTGGTGAATAGGGGGTGTTGAGTCCAGTTCTCTGAGCAAGGAGTAGGTCTTGTCTATTACATATTGGGTTTATGGAACGGTATCTCAGCTCATTTGAAACCCTTGTTTTATGTATCACCCCACCTCACCTTTCCTGTTAAGCAGCCATAGTGTGTTTTCTGCATGTGTGACTCTGTTCTGTTTTGTAATTCAGTTCAAGTGTAACGGTTTTTACTTTCCCTGTATAAGTGATATCTTATGAGAAGTGTCCTTTTCTGTGTGACTTATTTCACTTAGAATCGTCTCATACCTAAATCCACTCATCATGCTGCTACTAGCCTTAGGACATTGATTTCATGGCTGAGTGATATTCCATTGTACACAAGGACCACCACTTATTTATCCATTTTTATCTTTCCTGGGATATTTAAGATGGAATGAAGTGGAGGTCCTTGGCAACAGAGCAGCCCTAAACTTTGGTGTTCCTGTGTCTTGCTGATTTTTAACTTTCCCAATTTATACCCCCATGCATGGAAGTGCCCTATGCTCTCTAAGCTGTGTTTTTTAGATGTTTCAGGACACACTGTACCCTTCTCCAGAGTGGCTGTTGGCAATTTACATCCCGCCCATCAGCGTAGCAAGGCTCCCATTTCTCCATGGCCTGTCCTGCATTTCTGGTTTTGACACTTTTTTCAGCATGGCCCATTTGACCGATGGGAAGCGAGACTTCTTTGTAGCGCTGATTTGCCTTTCCAGGTTGCTTGGTTGGCCAAAAAGGGCGTATGCGTTTTTTCCTGAATATATTCAGGAAAAAACGCATACACCCTTTTTGGCCAAGGGCATCATTATCAATGTTTTGCCGCTTTTCATGTGCTTTAAAGGCGATTCGTATCTACCTCCTGAAATCTGTTTCCTGCAATTCTGCCTTGATTTCAAATCCTCTTTTTTGCCTTCCCTCAATATATTTGTGGACGAGAGTTATCATTTATAACTCTGCAGGTTTGTGAATTGCAGTGCCCTGAAGCTCCATTTTACAACTCGCTTTTTGGGAGCTGGCCGTAAAAGCGCAGGATGGCTTCAGGCCCTGTTCTCGTTCCGGGGGGCAGGCTGAGCCTGTGGTTAATTCTTCTTCCTGATGGGAAAATAGAGTGCCCTGTGCCTGTCCCAACACCAACAGCTAGTCTCTCATTGGTTCCCCATCTTCCCGTTCATCCTCAGGACAAATTGCAACCTGTACGGAACAGGAGGTTAAAGGTGCTGATGCTCCAAGTAGGGAGATTGCTAGTAAAGTGGCTGTAATGGCGAACCCGAGCACAAGGAGATGAGAAATGAGGTGCGTTTTAGAAACCTTTCCCCATCACACGGTGTACCATATTCTGGGTTTCTATGCATGTTTTCGATGTAGGAAGATGCCCTTGAACCTGGAGATTTGGGACCCATGGGATGGGTACCACGCAGTATTACTTTAAAGGGTCTGCGTTTACTCACCCAACCTCACCAAACCTCTCAGCCCCAAGAGTGTCCACCCTTATGTCTCATCCAGCTGTGGGTCTAGATATGGTCAATCCAGGTTCCATCACAGCCCCTGAACGAATTGTGTAAGAATTTCTCTCTCTTTCACTGTCTTTGTTTCATGGGGTTTTAAAAGTAATTTATTTTTAGAATGGGGTTTAGCTGCTTTTCACTGCTGTGTTTATGCCGCTTTACACCCACTTCACACACTAACAGAGAGATTTCAATACATAGGTTTTAAGATTATTACTAGTCAGATATATCCTTGTGTGGTGAATAGGGGGTGTTGAGTCCAGTTCTCTGAGCAAGGAGTAGGTCTTGTCTATTACATATTGGGTTTATGGAACGGTATCTCAGCTCATTTGAAACCCTTGTTTTATGTATCACCCCACCTCACCTTTCCTGTTAAGCAGCCATAGTGTGTTTTCTGCATGTGTGACTCTGTTCTGTTTTGTAATTCAGTTCAAGTGTAACGGTTTTTACTTTCCCTGTATAAGTGATATCTTATGAGAAGTGTCCTTTTCTGTGTGACTTATTTCACTTAGAATCGTCTCATACCTAAATCCACTCATCATGCTGCTACTAGCCTTAGGACATTGATTTCATGGCTGAGTGATATTCCATTGTACACAAGGACCACCACTTATTTATCCATTTTTATCTTTCCTGGGATATTTAAGATGGAATGAAGTGGAGGTCCTTGGCAACAGAGCAGCCCTAAACTTTGGTGTTCCTGTGTCTTGCTGATTTTTAACTTTCCCAATTTATACCCCCATGCATGGAAGTGCCCTATGCTCTCTAAGCTGTGTTTTTTAGATGTTTCAGGACACACTGTACCCTTCTCCAGAGTGGCTGTTGGCAATTTACATCCCGCCCATCAGCGTAGCAAGGCTCCCATTTCTCCATGGCCTGTCCTGCATTTCTGGTTTTGACACTTTTTTCAGCATGGCCCATTTGACCGATGGGAAGCGAGACTTCTTTGTAGCGCTGATTTGCCTTTCCAGGTTGCTTGGTTGGCCAAAAAGGGCGTATGCGTTTTTTCCTGAATATATTCAGGAAAAAACGCATACACCCTTTTTGGCCAAGGGCATCATTATCAATGTTTTGCCGCTTTTCATGTGCTTTAAAGGCGATTCGTATCTACCTCCTGAAATCTGTTTCCTGCAATTCTGCCTTGATTTCAAATCCTCTTTTTTGCCTTCCCTCAATATATTTGTGGAGGAGAGTTATCATTTATAACTCTGCTGGTTCGTGAATTGCAGTGCCCTGAAGCTCCATTTTACAACTTGCTTTTTTGGGAGCTGGCTACAAAAGCGCTGGATGGCTTCAGGCCCTGTTCTGGTTCTGGGGAGCAGGCTGAGCCTGTGGTTAATTCTTCTTCCTGATGGGAAAATAGAGTGACCTGTGTCTGTCCCAATACCAAGAGCTAGTCTCTCATTGGTTCCCCGTCTTCCCGTTCATCCTCAAGACAAATTGCAACCTGTACGGAACAGGAGGTTAAAGGTGCTGATACTCCAAGTAGGGAGATTGCTAGTAATGTGGCTGGAATGGCGAACCGGAGCTCAAGGAGATGAGAAATGAGGTGCGTTTTAGAAACCTTTCCCCATCACATGGTGTACCATCTTCTGGGTTTCTCATGCATGTTTTCAATGTAGGAAGATGCCCTTGATCCTTGAGATTTGGGACCCATGGGATGGGTTCCAAGCAGTATTACTTTAAAGGGTCTGCGTTTGCTCACTCAACCTCACCAAACCTCTCAGGCCCAAGAGTGTCCACCCTTATGTCTCATCGAGCTGTGGCTCTAGATATGGTCAATCCAGGTTGCATCACAGCCCCTGAACGAATTGTGTAAGAATTTCTCTCTCTTTCTCTGTCTTTGTTTCATGGGTTTTTAAAAGTAATTTATTTTTATAATGGGGTTTAGCTGCTTTTCACTGCTGTGTTTATGCCGCTTTACACCCACTTGACACACTAACAGAGAGATATCAAAACATAGGTTTTAAGATTATTACTAGTCAGTTATATTGTTGTGTGGTGAATAAGGCGTGTTGAATCCGTTCTCTGAGCAAGGAGTAGGTGTTGTCTGTTACATATTGGGTTTATGGAACGGTATCTGAGCTAATTTGAAACCCTTGTTTTATGTATCACCCCACCTCACCTTTCCCGTTAAGCAGCCATAGTTTGTTTTCTGCATGTGTGACTCTGTCCTGTTTTTTAATTCAGTTCAAGTGTAACGGTTTTTACATTCCCTCTATAAGTGATATCTTATGAGAAGTGTCCTTTTCTGTGTGACTTATTTCACTTAGAATTGTCATACCTAAATCCACTCATCATGCTGCTACTAGCCTTATGACAATGATTTCATGGCTGAGTGATATTCCATTGTACATAAGGACCACAACTTCTTTATCCATTTTTCTCTTTCCTGGGATATTTAAGGTGGAATGAAGTGGAGGTCCTTGGCAACACAGCAGCCCTAAACTTTGGTGTACTTGTTTCTTGCTGATTTTTAATTTTTCCAATTTATACCCCCATGCGTGGAAGTGCCCTATGCTCTCTAAGCTGTGTTTTTTAGACGTTTCTGGACACACCGTACACTTCTCCAGAGTGGCTGTTGGCAATTTACATCCCTCCCATCAGTGTAGCAAGGCTCCCATTTCTCCATGGCCTGTCCTGCATTTCTGGTTTTGACCCTTTTTTCAGCATGGCCCATTTGACCGATGGGCAGCGAGACTTCTTTGTAGCGCTGATTTGCCTTTCCAGGTTGCTTGGTTGGCCAAAAAGGGCGTATGCGTTTTTTCCTGAATATATTCAGGAAAAAACGCATACGCCCTTTTTGGCAAAGGGCATCATTATCAATGTTTTGCCACTTTTCATGTGCTTTAAAGGCGATTCGTATCTACCTCCTGAAATCTGTTTCCTGCAATTCTGCCTTGATTTCAAATCCTCTTTTTTGCCTTCCCTCAATATATTTGTGGACGAGAGTTATCATTTATAACTCTGCAGGTTTGTGAATTGCAGTGCCCTGAAGCTCCATTTTACAACTCGCTTTTTGGGAGCTGGCCGTAAAAGCGCAGGATGGCTTCAGGCCCTGTTCTCGTTCCGGGGGGCAGGCTGAGCCTGTGGTTAATTCTTCTTCCTGATGGGAAAATAGAGTGCCCTGTGCCTGTCCCAACACCAACAGCTAGTCTCTCATTGGTTCCCCATCTTCCCGTTCATCCTCAGGACAAATTGCAACCTGTACGGAACAGGAGGTTAAAGGTGCTGATGCTCCAAGTAGGGAGATTGCTAGTAAAGTGGCTGTAATGGCGAACCCGAGCACAAGGAGATGAGAAATGAGGTGCGTTTTAGAAACCTTTCCCCATCACACGGTGTACCATATTCTGGGTTTCTATGCATGTTTTCGATGTAGGAAGATGCCCTTGAACCTGGAGATTTGGGACCCATGGGATGGGTACCACGCAGTATTACTTTAAAGGGTCTGCGTTTACTCACCCAACCTCACCAAACCTCTCAGCCCCAAGAGTGTCCACCCTTATGTCTCATCCAGCTGTGGGTCTAGATATGGTCAATCCAGGTTCCATCACAGCCCCTGAACGAATTGTGTAAGAATTTCTCTCTCTTTCACTGTCTTTGTTTCATGGGGTTTTAAAAGTAATTTATTTTTAGAATGGGCTTTAGCTGCTTTTCACTGCTGTGTTTATGCCGCTTTACACCCACTTCACACACTAACAGAGAGATTTCAATACATAGGTTTTAAGATTATTACTAGTCAGATATATCCTTGTGTGGTGAATAGGGGGTGTTGAGTCCAGTTCTCTGAGCAAGGAGTAGGTCTTGTCTATTACATATTGGGTTTATGGAACGGTATCTCAGCTCATTTGAAACCCTTGTTTTATGTATCACCCCACCTCACCTTTCCTGTTAAGCAGCCATAGTGTGTTTTCTGCATGTGTGACTCTGTTCTGTTTTGTAATTCAGTTCAAGTGTAACGGTTTTTACTTTCCCTGTATAAGTGATATCTTATGAGAAGTGTCCTTTTCTGTGTGACTTATTTCACTTAGAATCGTCTCATACCTAAATCCACTCATCATGCTGCTACTAGCCTTAGGACATTGATTTCATGGCTGAGTGATATTCCATTGTACACAAGGACCACCACTTATTTATCCATTTTTATCTTTCCTGGGATATTTAAGATGGAATGAAGTGGAGGTCCTTGGCAACAGAGCAGCCCTAAACTTTGGTGTTCCTGTGTCTTGCTGATTTTTAACTTTCCCAATTTATACCCCCATGCATGGAAGTGCCCTATGCTCTCTAAGCTGTGTTTTTTAGATGTTTCAGGACACACTGTACCCTTCTCCAGAGTGGCTGTTGGCAATTTACATCCCGCCCATCAGCGTAGCAAGGCTCCCATTTCTCCATGGCCTGTCCTGCATTTCTGGTTTTGACACTTTTTTCAGCATGGCCCATTTGACCGATGGGAAGCGAGACTTCTTTGTAGCGCTGATTTGCCTTTCCAGGTTGCTTGGTTGGCCAAAAAGGGCGTATGCGTTTTTTCCTGAATATATTCAGGAAAAAACGCATACACCCTTTTTGGCCAAGGGCATCATTATCAATGTTTTGCCGCTTTTCATGTGCTTTAAAGGCGATTCGTATCTACCTCCTGAAATCTGTTTCCTGCAATTCTGCCTTGATTTCAAATCCTCTTTTTTGCCTTCCCTCAATATATTTGTGGAGGAGAGTTATCATTTATAACTCTGCTGGTTCGTGAATTGCAGTGCCCTGAAGCTCCATTTTACAACTTGCTTTTTTGGGAGCTGGCTACAAAAGCGCTGGATGGCTTCAGGCCCTGTTCTGGTTCTGGGGAGCAGGCTGAGCCTGTGGTTAATTCTTCTTCCTGATGGGAAAATAGAGTGACCTGTGTCTGTCCCAATACCAAGAGCTAGTCTCTCATTGGTTCCCCGTCTTCCCGTTCATCCTCAAGACAAATTGCAACCTGTACGGAACAGGAGGTTAAAGGTGCTGATACTCCAAGTAGGGAGATTGCTAGTAATGTGGCTGGAATGGCGAACCGGAGCTCAAGGAGATGAGAAATGAGGTGCGTTTTAGAAACCTTTCCCCATCACATGGTGTACCATCTTCTGGGTTTCTCATGCATGTTTTCAATGTAGGAAGATGCCCTTGATCCTTGAGATTTGGGACCCATGGGATGGGTTCCAAGCAGTATTACTTTAAAGGGTCTGCGTTTGCTCACTCAACCTCACCAAACCTCTCAGGCCCAAGAGTGTCCACCCTTATGTCTCATCGAGCTGTGGCTCTAGATATGGTCAATCCAGGTTGCATCACAGCCCCTGAACGAATTGTGTAAGAATTTCTCTCTCTTTCTCTGTCTTTGTTTCATGGGTTTTTAAAAGTAATTTATTTTTATAATGGGGTTTAGCTGCTTTTCACTGCTGTGTTTATGCCGCTTTACACCCACTTGACACACTAACAGAGAGATATCAAAACATAGGTTTTAAGATTATTACTAGTCAGTTATATTGTTGTGTGGTGAATAAGGCGTGTTGAATCCGTTCTCTGAGCAAGGAGTAGGTGTTGTCTGTTACATATTGGGTTTATGGAACGGTATCTGAGCTAATTTGAAACCCTTGTTTTATGTATCACCCCACCTCACCTTTCCCGTTAAGCAGCCATAGTTTGTTTTCTGCATGTGTGACTCTGTCCTGTTTTTTAATTCAGTTCAAGTGTAACGGTTTTTACATTCCCTCTATAAGTGATATCTTATGAGAAGTGTCCTTTTCTGTGTGACTTATTTCACTTAGAATTGTCATACCTAAATCCACTCATCATGCTGCTACTAGCCTTATGACAATGATTTCATGGCTGAGTGATATTCCATTGTACATAAGGACCACAACTTCTTTATCCATTTTTCTCTTTCCTGGGATATTTAAGGTGGAATGAAGTGGAGGTCCTTGGCAACACAGCAGCCCTAAACTTTGGTGTACTTGTTTCTTGCTGATTTTTAATTTTTCCAATTTATACCCCCATGCGTGGAAGTGCCCTATGCTCTCTAAGCTGTGTTTTTTAGACGTTTCTGGACACACCGTACACTTCTCCAGAGTGGCTGTTGGCAATTTACATCCCTCCCATCAGTGTAGCAAGGCTCCCATTTCTCCATGGCCTGTCCTGCATTTCTGGTTTTGACCCTTTTTTCAGCATGGCCCATTTGACCGATGGGCAGCGAGACTTCTTTGTAGCGCTGATTTGCCTTTCCAGGTTGCTTGGTTGGCCAAAAAGGGCGTATGCGTTTTTTCCTGAATATATTCAGGAAAAAACACATACGCCCTTTTTGGCAAAGGGCATCATTATCAATGTTTTGCCACTTTTCATGTGCTTTAAAGGCGATTCGTATCTACCTCCTGAAATCTGTTTCCTGCAATTCTGCCTTGATTTCAAATCCTCTTTTTTGCCTTCCCTCAATATATTTGTGGACGAGAGTTATCATTTATAACTCTGCAGGTTTGTGAATTGCAGTGCCCTGAAGCTCCATTTTACAACTCGCTTTTTGGGAGCTGGCCGTAAAAGCGCAGGATGGCTTCAGGCCCTGTTCTCGTTCCGGGGGGCAGGCTGAGCCTGTGGTTAATTCTTCTTCCTGATGGGAAAATAGAGTGCCCTGTGCCTGTCCCAACACCAAGAGCTAGTCTCTCATTGGTTCCCCATCTTCCCGTTCATCCTCAGGACAAATTGCAACCTGTACGGAACAGGAGGTTAAAGGTGCTGATGCTCCAAGTAGGGAGATTGCTAGTAAAGTGGCTGTAATGGCGAACCCGAGCACAAGGAGATGAGAAATGAGGTGCGTTTTAGAAACCTTTCCCCATCACACGGTGTACCATATTCTGGGTTTCTATGCATGTTTTCGATGTAGGAAGATGCCCTTGAACCTGGAGATTTGGGACCCATGGGATGGGTACCACGCAGTATTACTTTAAAGGGTCTGCGTTTACTCACCCAACCTCACCAAACCTCTCAGCCCCAAGAGTGTCCACCCTTATGTCTCATCCAGCTGTGGGTCTAGATATGGTCAATCCAGGTTCCATCACAGCCCCTGAACGAATTGTGTAAGAATTTCTCTCTCTTTCACTGTCTTTGTTTCATGGGGTTTTAAAAGTAATTTATTTTTAGAATGGGCTTTAGCTGCTTTTCACTGCTGTGTTTATGCCGCTTTACACCCACTTCACACACTAACAGAGAGATTTCAATACATAGGTTTTAAGATTATTACTAGTCAGATATATCCTTGTGTGGTGAATAGGGGGTGTTGAGTCCAGTTCTCTGAGCAAGGAGTAGGTCTTGTCTATTACATATTGGGTTTATGGAACGGTATCTCAGCTCATTTGAAACCCTTGTTTTATGTATCACCCCACCTCACCTTTCCTGTTAAGCAGCCATAGTGTGTTTTCTGCATGTGTGACTCTGTTCTGTTTTGTAATTCAGTTCAAGTGTAACGGTTTTTACTTTCCCTGTATAAGTGATATCTTATGAGAAGTGTCCTTTTCTGTGTGACTTATTTCACTTAGAATCGTCTCATACCTAAATCCACTCATCATGCTGCTACTAGCCTTAGGACATTGATTTCATGGCTGAGTGATATTCCATTGTACACAAGGACCACCACTTATTTATCCATTTTTATCTTTCCTGGGATATTTAAGATGGAATGAAGTGGAGGTCCTTGGCAACAGAGCAGCCCTAAACTTTGGTGTTCCTGTGTCTTGCTGATTTTTAACTTTCCCAATTTATACCCCCATGCATGGAAGTGCCCTATGCTCTCTAAGCTGTGTTTTTTAGATGTTTCAGGACACACTGTACCCTTCTCCAGAGTGGCTGTTGGCAATTTACATCCCGCCCATCAGCGTAGCAAGGCTCCCATTTCTCCATGGCCTGTCCTGCATTTCTGGTTTTGACACTTTTTTCAGCATGGCCCATTTGACCGATGGGAAGCGAGACTTCTTTGTAGCGCTGATTTGCCTTTCCAGGTTGCTTGGTTGGCCAAAAAGGGCGTATGCGTTTTTTCCTGAATATATTCAGGAAAAAACGCATACGCCCTTTTTGGCCAAGGGCATCATTATCAATGTTTTGCCGCTTTTCATGTGCTTTAAAGGCGATTCGTATCTACCTCCTGAAATCTGTTTCCTGCAATTCTGCCTTGATTTCAAATCCTCTTTTTTGCCTTCCCTCAATATATTTGTGGAGGAGAGTTATCATTTATAACTCTGCTGGTTCGTGAATTGCAGTGCCCTGAAGCTCCATTTTACAACTTGCTTTTTTGGGAGCTGGCTACAAAAGCGCTGGATGGCTTCAGGCCCTGTTCTGGTTCTGGGGAGCAGGCTGAGCCTGTGGTTAATTCTTCTTCCTGATGGGAAAATAGAGTGACCTGTGTCTGTCCCAATACCAAGAGCTAGTCTCTCATTGGTTCCCCGTCTTCCCGTTCATCCTCAAGACAAATTGCAACCTGTACGGAACAGGAGGTTAAAGGTGCTGATACTCCAAGTAGGGAGATTGCTAGTAATGTGGCTGGAATGGCGAACCGGAGCTCAAGGAGATGAGAAATGAGGTGCGTTTTAGAAACCTTTCCCCATCACATGGTGTACCATCTTCTGGGTTTCTCATGCATGTTTTCAATGTAGGAAGATGCCCTTGATCCTTGAGATTTGGGACCCATGGGATGGGTTCCAAGCAGTATTACTTTAAAGGGTCTGCGTTTGCTCACTCAACCTCACCAAACCTCTCAGGCCCAAGAGTGTCCACCCTTATGTCTCATCGAGCTGTGGCTCTAGATATGGTCAATCCAGGTTGCATCACAGCCCCTGAACGAATTGTGTAAGAATTTCTCTCTCTTTCTCTGTCTTTGTTTCATGGGTTTTTAAAAGTAATTTATTTTTATAATGGGGTTTAGCTGCTTTTCACTGCTGTGTTTATGCCGCTTTACACCCACTTGACACACTAACAGAGAGATATCAAAACATAGGTTTTAAGATTATTACTAGTCAGTTATATTGTTGTGTGGTGAATAAGGCGTGTTGAATCCGTTCTCTGAGCAAGGAGTAGGTGTTGTCTGTTACATATTGGGTTTATGGAACGGTATCTGAGCTAATTTGAAACCCTTGTTTTATGTATCACCCCACCTCACCTTTCCCGTTAAGCAGCCATAGTTTGTTTTCTGCATGTGTGACTCTGTCCTGTTTTTTAATTCAGTTCAAGTGTAACGGTTTTTACATTCCCTCTATAAGTGATATCTTATGAGAAGTGTCCTTTTCTGTGTGACTTATTTCACTTAGAATTGTCATACCTAAATCCACTCATCATGCTGCTACTAGCCTTATGACAATGATTTCATGGCTGAGTGATATTCCATTGTACATAAGGACCACAACTTCTTTATCCATTTTTCTCTTTCCTGGGATATTTAAGGTGGAATGAAGTGGAGGTCCTTGGCAACACAGCAGCCCTAAACTTTGGTGTACTTGTTTCTTGCTGATTTTTAATTTTTCCAATTTATACCCCCATGCGTGGAAGTGCCCTATGCTCTCTAAGCTGTGTTTTTTAGACGTTTCTGGACACACCGTACACTTCTCCAGAGTGGCTGTTGGCAATTTACATCCCTCCCATCAGTGTAGCAAGGCTCCCATTTCTCCATGGCCTGTCCTGCATTTCTGGTTTTGACCCTTTTTTCAGCATGGCCCATTTGACCGATGGGCAGCGAGACTTCTTTGTAGCGCTGATTTGCCTTTCCAGGTTGCTTGGTTGGCCAAAAAGGGCGTATGCGTTTTTTCCTGAATATATTCAGGAAAAAACGCATACGCCCTTTTTGGCAAAGGGCATCATTATCAATGTTTTGCCGCTTTTCATGTGCTTTAAAGGCGATTCGTATCTACCTCCTGAAATCTGTTTCCTGCAATTCTGCCTTGATTTCAAATCCTCTTTTTTGCCTTCCCTCAATATATTTGTGGACGAGAGTTATCATTTATAACTCTGCAGGTTTGTGAATTGCAGTGCCCTGAAGCTCCATTTTACAACTCGCTTTTTGGGAGCTGGCCGTAAAAGCGCAGGATGGCTTCAGGCCCTTTTCTCGTTCCGGGGGGCAGGCTGAGCCTGTGGTTAATTCTTCTTCCTGATGGGAAAATAGAGTGCCCTGTGCCTGTCCCAACACCAACAGCTAGTCTCTCATTGGTTCCCCATCTTCCCGTTCATCCTCAGGACAAATTGCAACCTGTACGGAACAGGAGGTTAAAGGTGCTGATGCTCCAAGTAGGGAGATTGCTAGTAAAGTGGCTGTAATGGCGAACCCGAGCACAAGGAGATGAGAAATGAGGTGCGTTTTAGAAACCTTTCCCCATCACACGGTGTACCATATTCTGGGTTTCTATGCGTGTTTTCGATGTAGGAAGATGCCCTTGAACCTGGAGATTTGGGACCCATGGGATGGGTACCACGCAGTATTACTTTAAAGGGTCTGCGTTTACTCACCCAACCTCACCAAACCTCTCAGCCCCAAGAGTGTCCACCCTTATGTCTCATCCAGCTGTGGGTCTAGATATGGTCAATCCAGGTTCCATCACAGCCCCTGAACGAATTGTGTAAGAATTTCTCTCTCTTTCACTGTCTTTGTTTCATGGGGTTTTAAAAGTAATTTATTTTTAGAATGGGGTTTAGCTGCTTTTCACTGCTGTGTTTATGCCGCTTTACACCCACTTCACACACTAACAGAGAGATTTCAATACATAGGTTTTAAGATTATTACTAGTCAGATATATCCTTGTGTGGTGAATAGGGGGTGTTGAGTCCAGTTCTCTGAGCAAGGAGTAGGTCTTGTCTATTACATATTGGGTTTATGGAACGGTATCTCAGCTCATTTGAAACCCTTGTTTTATGTATCACCCCACCTCACCTTTCCTGTTAAGCAGCCATAGTGTGTTTTCTGCATGTGTGACTCTGTTCTGTTTTGTAATTCAGTTCAAGTGTAACGGTTTTTACTTTCCCTGTATAAGTGATATCTTATGAGAAGTGTCCTTTTCTGTGTGACTTATTTCACTTAGAATCGTCTCATACCTAAATCCACTCATCATGCTGCTACTAGCCTTAGGACATTGATTTCATGGCTGAGTGATATTCCATTGTACACAAGGACCACCACTTATTTATCCATTTTTATCTTTCCTGGGATATTTAAGATGGAATGAAGTGGAGGTCCTTGGCAACAGAGCAGCCCTAAACTTTGGTGTTCCTGTGTCTTGCTGATTTTTAACTTTCCCAATTTATACCCCCATGCATGGAAGTGCCCTATGCTCTCTAAGCTGTGTTTTTTAGATGTTTCAGGACACACTGTACCCTTCTCCAGAGTGGCTGTTGGCAATTTACATCCCGCCCATCAGCGTAGCAAGGCTCCCATTTCTCCATGGCCTGTCCTGCATTTCTGGTTTTGACACTTTTTTCAGCATGGCCCATTTGACCGATGGGAAGCGAGACTTCTTTGTAGCGCTGATTTGCCTTTCCAGGTTGCTTGGTTGGCCAAAAAGGGCGTATGCGTTTTTTCCTGAATATATTCAGGAAAAAACGCATACGCCCTTTTTGGCCAAGGGCATCATTATCAATGTTTTGCCGCTTTTCATGTGCTTTAAAGGCGATTCGTATCTACCTCCTGAAATCTGTTTCCTGCAATTCTGCCTTGATTTCAAATCCTCTTTTTTGCCTTCCCTCAATATATTTGTGGAGGAGAGTTATCATTTATAACTCTGCTGGTTCGTGAATTGCAGTGCCCTGAAGCTCCATTTTACAACTTGCTTTTTTGGGAGCTGGCTACAAAAGCGCTGGATGGCTTCAGGCCCTGTTCTGGTTCTGGGGAGCAGGCTGAGCCTGTGGTTAATTCTTCTTCCTGATGGGAAAATAGAGTGACCTGTGTCTGTCCCAATACCAAGAGCTAGTCTCTCATTGGTTCCCCGTCTTCCCGTTCATCCTCAAGACAAATTGCAACCTGTACGGAACAGGAGGTTAAAGGTGCTGATACTCCAAGTAGGGAGATTGCTAGTAATGTGGCTGGAATGGCGAACCGGAGCTCAAGGAGATGAGAAATGAGGTGCGTTTTAGAAACCTTTCCCCATCACATGGTGTACCATCTTCTGGGTTTCTCATGCATGTTTTCAATGTAGGAAGATGCCCTTGATCCTTGAGATTTGGGACCCATGGGATGGGTTCCAAGCAGTATTACTTTAAAGGGTCTGCGTTTGCTCACTCAACCTCACCAAACCTCTCAGGCCCAAGAGTGTCCACCCTTATGTCTCATCGAGCTGTGGCTCTAGATATGGTCAATCCAGGTTGCATCACAGCCCCTGAACGAATTGTGTAAGAATTTCTCTCTCTTTCTCTGTCTTTGTTTCATGGGTTTTTAAAAGTAATTTATTTTTATAATGGGGTTTAGCTGCTTTTCACTGCTGTGTTTATGCCGCTTTACACCCACTTGACACACTAACAGAGAGATATCAAAACATAGGTTTTAAGATTATTACTAGTCAGTTATATTGTTGTGTGGTGAATAAGGCGTGTTGAATCCGTTCTCTGAGCAAGGAGTAGGTGTTGTCTGTTACATATTGGGTTTATGGAACGGTATCTGAGCTAATTTGAAACCCTTGTTTTATGTATCACCCCACCTCACCTTTCCCGTTAAGCAGCCATAGTTTGTTTTCTGCATGTGTGACTCTGTCCTGTTTTTTAATTCAGTTCAAGTGTAACGGTTTTTACATTCCCTCTATAAGTGATATCTTATGAGAAGTGTCCTTTTCTGTGTGACTTATTTCACTTAGAATTGTCATACCTAAATCCACTCATCATGCTGCTACTAGCCTTATGACAATGATTTCATGGCTGAGTGATATTCCATTGTACATAAGGACCACAACTTCTTTATCCATTTTTCTCTTTCCTGGGATATTTAAGGTGGAATGAAGTGGAGGTCCTTGGCAACACAGCAGCCCTAAACTTTGGTGTACTTGTTTCTTGCTGATTTTTAATTTTTCCAATTTATACCCCCATGCGTGGAAGTGCCCTATGCTCTCTAAGCTGTGTTTTTTAGACGTTTCTGGACACACCGTACACTTCTCCAGAGTGGCTGTTGGCAATTTACATCCCTCCCATCAGTGTAGCAAGGCTCCCATTTCTCCATGGCCTGTCCTGCATTTCTGGTTTTGACCCTTTTTTCAGCATGGCCCATTTGACCGATGGGCAGCGAGACTTCTTTGTAGCGCTGATTTGCCTTTCCAGGTTGCTTGGTTGGCCAAAAAGGGCGTATGCGTTTTTTCCTGAATATATTCAGGAAAAAACGCATACGCCCTTTTTGGCAAAGGGCATCATTATCAATGTTTTGCCGCTTTTCATGTGCTTTAAAGGCGATTCGTATCTACCTCCTGAAATCTGTTTCCTGCAATTCTGCCTTGATTTCAAATCCTCTTTTTTGCCTTCCCTCAATATATTTGTGGACGAGAGTTATCATTTATAACTCTGCAGGTTTGTGAATTGCAGTGCCCTGAAGCTCCATTTTACAACTCGCTTTTTGGGAGCTGGCCGTAAAAGCGCAGGATGGCTTCAGGCCCTTTTCTCGTTCCGGGGGGCAGGCTGAGCCTGTGGTTAATTCTTCTTCCTGATGGGAAAATAGAGTGCCCTGTGCCTGTCCCAACACCAACAGCTAGTCTCTCATTGGTTCCCCATCTTCCCGTTCATCCTCAGGACAAATTGCAACCTGTACGGAACAGGAGGTTAAAGGTGCTGATGCTCCAAGTAGGGAGATTGCTAGTAAAGTGGCTGTAATGGCGAACCCGAGCACAAGGAGATGAGAAATGAGGTGCGTTTTAGAAACCTTTCCCCATCACACGGTGTACCATATTCTGGGTTTCTATGCGTGTTTTCGATGTAGGAAGATGCCCTTGAACCTGGAGATTTGGGACCCATGGGATGGGTACCACGCAGTATTACTTTAAAGGGTCTGCGTTTACTCACCCAACCTCACCAAACCTCTCAGCCCCAAGAGTGTCCACCCTTATGTCTCATCCAGCTGTGGGTCTAGATATGGTCAATCCAGGTTCCATCACAGCCCCTGAACGAATTGTGTAAGAATTTCTCTCTCTTTCACTGTCTTTGTTTCATGGGGTTTTAAAAGTAATTTATTTTTAGAATGGGGTTTAGCTGCTTTTCACTGCTGTGTTTATGCCGCTTTACACCCACTTCACACACTAACAGAGAGATTTCAATACATAGGTTTTAAGATTATTACTAGTCAGATATATCCTTGTGTGGTGAATAGGGGGTGTTGAGTCCAGTTCTCTGAGCAAGGAGTAGGTCTTGTCTATTACATATTGGGTTTATGGAACGGTATCTCAGCTCATTTGAAACCCTTGTTTTATGTATCACCCCACCTCACCTTTCCCGTTAAGCAGCCATAGTTTGTTTTCTGCATGTGTGACTCTGTCCTGTTTTTTAATTCAGTTCAAGTGTAACGGTTTTTACATTCCCTCTATAAGTGATATCTTATGAGAAGTGTCCTTTTCTGTGTGACTTATTTCACTTAGAATTGTCATACCTAAATCCACTCATCATGCTGCTACTAGCCTTATGACAATGATTTCATGGCTGAGTGATATTCCATTGTACATAAGGACCACAACTTCTTTATCCATTTTTCTCTTTCCTGGGATATTTAAGGTGGAATGAAGTGGAGGTCCTTGGCAACACAGCAGCCCTAAACTTTGGTGTACTTGTTTCTTGCTGATTTTTAATTTTTCCAATTTATACCCCCATGCGTGGAAGTGCCCTATGCTCTCTAAGCTGTGTTTTTTAGACGTTTCTGGACACACCGTACACTTCTCCAGAGTGGCTGTTGGCAATTTACATCCCTCCCATCAGTGTAGCAAGGCTCCCATTTCTCCATGGCCTGTCCTGCATTTCTGGTTTTGACCCTTTTTTCAGCATGGCCCATTTGACCGATGGGCAGCGAGACTTCTTTGTAGCGCTGATTTGCCTTTCCAGGTTGCTTGGTTGGCCAAAAAGGGCGTATGCGTTTTTTCCTGAATATATTCAGGAAAAAACGCATACGCCCTTTTTGGCAAAGGGCATCATTATCAATGTTTTGCCACTTTTCATGTGCTTTAAAGGCGATTCGTATCTACCTCCTGAAATCTGTTTCCTGCAATTCTGCCTTGATTTCAAATCCTCTTTTTTGCCTTCCCTCAATATATTTGTGGACGAGAGTTATCATTTATAACTCTGCAGGTTTGTGAATTGCAGTGCCCTGAAGCTCCATTTTACATCTCGCTTTTTGGGAGCTGGCCGTAAAAGCGCAGGATGGCTTCAGGCCCTGTTCTCGTTCCGGGGGGCAGGCTGAGCCTGTGGTTAATTCTTCTTCCTGATGGGAAAATAGAGTGCCCTGTGCCTGTCCCAACACCAAGAGCTAGTCTCTCATTGGTTCCCCATCTTCCCGTTCATCCTCAGGACAAATTGCAACCTGTACGGAACAGGAGGTTAAAGGTGCTGATGCTCCAAGTAGGGAGATTGCTAGTAAAGTGGCTGTAATGGCGAACCCGAGCACAAGGAGATGAGAAATGAGGTGCGTTTTAGAAACCTTTCCCCATCACACGGTGTACCATATTCTGGGTTTCTATGCATGTTTTCGATGTAGGAAGATGCCCTTGAACCTGGAGATTTGGGACCCATGGGATGGGTACCACGCAGTATTACTTTAAAGGGTCTGCGTTTACTCACCCAACCTCACCAAACCTCTCAGCCCCAAGAGTGTCCACCCTTATGTCTCATCCAGCTGTGGGTCTAGATATGGTCAATCCAGGTTCCATCACAGCCCCTGAACGAATTGTGTAAGAATTTCTCTCTCTTTCACTGTCTTTGTTTCATGGGGTTTTAAAAGTAATTTATTTTTAGAATGGGGTTTAGCTGCTTTTCACTGCTGTGTTTATGCCGCTTTACACCCACTTCACACACTAACAGAGAGATTTCACTACATAGGTTTTAAGATTATTACTAGTCAGATATATCCTTGTGTGGTGAATAGGGGGTGTTGAGTCCAGTTCTCTGAGCAAGGAGTAGGTCTTGTCTATTACATATTGGGTTTATGGAACGGTATCTCAGCTCATTTGAAACCCTTGTTTTATGTATCACCCCACCTCACCTTTCCTGTTAAGCAGCCATAGTGTGTTTTCTGCATGTGTGACTCTGTTCTGTTTTGTAATTCAGTTCAAGTGTAACGGTTTTTACTTTCCCTGTATAAGTGATATCTTATGAGAAGTGTCCTTTTCTGTGTGACTTATTTCACTTAGAATCGTCTCATACCTAAATCCACTCATCATGCTGCTACTAGCCTTAGGACATTGATTTCATGGCTGAGTGATATTCCATTGTACACAAGGACCACCACTTATTTATCCATTTTTATCTTTCCTGGGATATTTAAGATGGAATGAAGTGGAGGTCCTTGGCAACAGAGCAGCCCTAAACTTTGGTGTTCCTGTGTCTTGCTGATTTTTAACTTTCCCAATTTATACCCCCATGCATGGAAGTGCCCTATGCTCTCTAAGCTGTGTTTTTTAGATGTTTCAGGACACACTGTACCCTTCTCCAGAGTGGCTGTTGGCAATTTACATCCCGCCCATCAGCGTAGCAAGGCTCCCATTTCTCCATGGCCTGTCCTGCATTTCTGGTTTTGACACTTTTTTCAGCATGGCCCATTTGACCGATGGGAAGCGAGACTTCTTTGTAGCGCTGATTTGCCTTTCCAGGTTGCTTGGTTGGCCAAAAAGGGCGTATGCGTTTTTTCCTGAATATATTCAGGAAAAAACGCATACGCCCTTTTTGGCCAAGGGCATCATTATCAATGTTTTGCCGCTTTTCATGTGCTTTAAAGGCGATTCGTATCTACCTCCTGAAATCTGTTTCCTGCAATTCTGCCTTGATTTCAAATCCTCTTTTTTGCCTTCCCTCAATATATTTGTGGAGGAGAGTTATCATTTATAACTCTGCTGGTTCGTGAATTGCAGTGCCCTGAAGCTCCATTTTACAACTTGCTTTTTTGGGAGCTGGCTACAAAAGCGCTGGATGGCTTCAGGCCCTGTTCTCGTTCCGGGGGGCAGGCTGAGCCTGTGGTTAATTCTTCTTCCTGATGGGAAAATAGAGTGCCCTGTGCCTGTCCCAACACCAACAGCTAGTCTCTCATTGGTTCCCCATCTTCCCGTTCATCCTCAGGACAAATTGCAACCTGTACGGAACAGGAGGTTAAAGGTGCTGATGCTCCAAGTAGGGAGATTGCTAGTAAAGTGGCTGTAATGGCGAACCCGAGCACAAGGAGATGAGAAATGAGGTGCGTTTTAGAAACCTTTCCCCATCACACGGTGTACCATATTCTGGGTTTCTATGCATGTTTTCGATGTAGGAAGATGCCCTTGAACCTGGAGATTTGGGACCCATGGGATGGGTACCACGCAGTATTACTTTAAAGGGTCTGCGTTTACTCACCCAACCTCACCAAACCTCTCAGCCCCAAGAGTGTCCACCCTTATGTCTCATCCAGCTGTGGGTCTAGATATGGTCAATCCAGGTTCCATCACAGCCCCTGAACGAATTGTGTAAGAATTTCTCTCTCTTTCACTGTCTTTGTTTCATGGGGTTTTAAAAGTAATTTATTTTTAGAATGGGGTTTAGCTGCTTTTCACTGCTGTGTTTATGCCGCTTTACACCCACTTCACACACTAACAGAGAGATTTCACTACATAGGTTTTAAGATTATTACTAGTCAGATATATCCTTGTGTGGTGAATAGGGGGTGTTGAGTCCAGTTCTCTGAGCAAGGAGTAGGTCTTGTCTATTACATATTGGGTTTATGGAACGGTATCTCAGCTCATTTGAAACCCTTGTTTTATGTATCACCCCACCTCACCTTTCCCGTTAAGCAGCCATAGTTTGTTTTCTGCATGTGTGACTCTGTCCTGTTTTTTAATTCAGTTCAAGTGTAACGGTTTTTACATTCCCTCTATAAGTGATATCTTATGAGAAGTGTCCTTTTCTGTGTGACTTATTTCACTTAGAATTGTCATACCTAAATCCACTCATCATGCTGCTACTAGCCTTATGACAATGATTTCATGGCTGAGTGATATTCCATTGTACATAAGGACCACAACTTCTTTATCCATTTTTCTCTTTCCTGGGATATTTAAGGTGGAATGAAGTGGAGGTCCTTGGCAACACAGCAGCCCTAAACTTTGGTGTACTTGTTTCTTGCTGATTTTTAATTTTTCCAATTTATACCCCCATGCGTGGAAGTGCCCTATGCTCTCTAAGCTGTGTTTTTTAGACGTTTCTGGACACACCGTACACTTCTCCAGAGTGGCTGTTGGCAATTTACATCCCTCCCATCAGTGTAGCAAGGCTCCCATTTCTCCATGGCCTGTCCTGCATTTCTGGTTTTGACCCTTTTTTCAGCATGGCCCATTTGACCGATGGGCAGCGAGACTTCTTTGTAGCGCTGATTTGCCTTTCCAGGTTGCTTGGTTGGCCAAAAAGGGCGTATGCGTTTTTTCCTGAATATATTCAGGAAAAAACGCATACGCCCTTTTTGGCAAAGGGCATCATTATCAATGTTTTGCCACTTTTCATGTGCTTTAAAGGCGATTCGTATCTACCTCCTGAAATCTGTTTCCTGCAATTCTGCCTTGATTTCAAATCCTCTTTTTTGCCTTCCCTCAATATATTTGTGGACGAGAGTTATCATTTATAACTCTGCAGGTTTGTGAATTGCAGTGCCCTGAAGCTCCATTTTACATCTCGCTTTTTGGGAGCTGGCCGTAAAAGCGCAGGATGGCTTCAGGCCCTGTTCTCGTTCCGGGGGGCAGGCTGAGCCTGTGGTTAATTCTTCTTCCTGATGGGAAAATAGAGTGCCCTGTGCCTGTCCCAACACCAAGAGCTAGTCTCTCATTGGTTCCCCATCTTCCCGTTCATCCTCAGGACAAATTGCAACCTGTACGGAACAGGAGGTTAAAGGTGCTGATGCTCCAAGTAGGGAGATTGCTAGTAAAGTGGCTGTAATGGCGAACCCGAGCACAAGGAGATGAGAAATGAGGTGCGTTTTAGAAACCTTTCCCCATCACACGGTGTACCATATTCTGGGTTTCTATGCATGTTTTCGATGTAGGAAGATGCCCTTGAACCTGGAGATTTGGGACCCATGGGATGGGTACCACGCAGTATTACTTTAAAGGGTCTGCGTTTACTCACCCAACCTCACCAAACCTCTCAGCCCCAAGAGTGTCCACCCTTATGTCTCATCCAGCTGTGGGTCTAGATATGGTCAATCCAGGTTCCATCACAGCCCCTGAACGAATTGTGTAAGAATTTCTCTCTCTTTCACTGTCTTTGTTTCATGGGGTTTTAAAAGTAATTTATTTTTAGAATGGGGTTTAGCTGCTTTTCACTGCTGTGTTTATGCCGCTTTACACCCACTTCACACACTAACAGAGAGATTTCACTACATAGGTTTTAAGATTATTACTAGTCAGATATATCCTTGTGTGGTGAATAGGGGGTGTTGAGTCCAGTTCTCTGAGCAAGGAGTAGGTCTTGTCTATTACATATTGGGTTTATGGAACGGTATCTCAGCTCATTTGAAACCCTTGTTTTATGTATCACCCCACCTCACCTTTCCTGTTAAGCAGCCATAGTGTGTTTTCTGCATGTGTGACTCTGTTCTGTTTTGTAATTCAGTTCAAGTGTAACGGTTTTTACTTTCCCTGTATAAGTGATATCTTATGAGAAGTGTCCTTTTCTGTGTGACTTATTTCACTTAGAATCGTCTCATACCTAAATCCACTCATCATGCTGCTACTAGCCTTAGGACATTGATTTCATGGCTGAGTGATATTCCATTGTACACAAGGACCACCACTTATTTATCCATTTTTATCTTTCCTGGGATATTTAAGATGGAATGAAGTGGAGGTCCTTGGCAACAGAGCAGCCCTAAACTTTGGTGTTCCTGTGTCTTGCTGATTTTTAACTTTCCCAATTTATACCCCCATGCATGGAAGTGCCCTATGCTCTCTAAGCTGTGTTTTTTAGATGTTTCAGGACACACTGTACCCTTCTCCAGAGTGGCTGTTGGCAATTTACATCCCGCCCATCAGCGTAGCAAGGCTCCCATTTCTCCATGGCCTGTCCTGCATTTCTGGTTTTGACACTTTTCTCAGCATGGCCCATTTGACCGATGGGAAGCGAGACTTCTTTGTAGCGCTGATTTGCCTTTCCAGGTTGCTTGGTTGGCCAAAAAGGGCGTATGCGTTTTTTCCTGAATATATTCAGGAAAAAACGCATACGCCCTTTTTGGCCAAGGGCATCATTATCAATGTTTTGCCGCTTTTCATGTGCTTTAAAGGCGATTCGTATCTACCTCCTGAAATCTGTTTCCTGCAATTCTGCCTTGATTTCAAATCCTCTTTTTTGCCTTCCCTCAATATATTTGTGGAGGAGAGTTATCATTTATAACTCTGCTGGTTCGTGAATTGCAGTGCCCTGAAGCTCCATTTTACAACTTGCTTTTTTGGGAGCTGGCTACAAAAGCGCTGGATGGCTTCAGGCCCTGTTCTGGTTCTGGGGAGCAGGCTGAGCCTGTGGTTAATTCTTCTTCCTGATGGGAAAATAGAGTGACCTGTGTCTGTCCCAATACCAAGAGCTAGTCTCTCATTGGTTCCCCGTCTTCCCGTTCATCCTCAAGACAAATTGCAACCTGTACGGAACAGGAGGTTAAAGGTGCTGATACTCCAAGTAGGGAGATTGCTAGTAATGTGGCTGGAATGGCGAACCGGAGCTCAAGGAGATGAGAAATGAGGTGCGTTTTAGAAACCTTTCCCCATCACATGGTGTACCATCTTCTGGGTTTCTCATGCATGTTTTCAATGTAGGAAGATGCCCTTGATCCTTGAGATTTGGGACCCATGGGATGGGTTCCAAGCAGTATTACTTTAAAGGGTCTGCGTTTGCTCACTCAACCTCACCAAACCTCTCAGGCCCAAGAGTGTCCACCCTTATGTCTCATCGAGCTGTGGCTCTAGATATGGTCAATCCAGGTTGCATCACAGCCCCTGAACGAATTGTGTAAGAATTTCTCTCTCTTTCTCTGTCTTTGTTTCATGGGTTTTTAAAAGTAATTTATTTTTATAATGGGGTTTAGCTGCTTTTCACTGCTGTGTTTATGCCGCTTTACACCCACTTGACACACTAACAGAGAGATATCAAAACATAGGTTTTAAGATTATTACTAGTCAGTTATATTGTTGTGTGGTGAATAAGGCGTGTTGAATCCGTTCTCTGAGCAAGGAGTAGGTGTTGTCTGTTACATATTGGGTTTATGGAACGGTATCTGAGCTAATTTGAAACCCTTGTTTTATGTATCACCCCACCTCACCTTTCCCGTTAAGCAGCCATAGTTTGTTTTCTGCATGTGTGACTCTGTCCTGTTTTTTAATTCAGTTCAAGTGTAACGGTTTTTACATTCCCTCTATAAGTGATATCTTATGAGAAGTGTCCTTTTCTGTGTGACTTATTTCACTTAGAATTGTCATACCTAAATCCACTCATCATGCTGCTACTAGCCTTATGACAATGATTTCATGGCTGAGTGATATTCCATTGTACATAAGGACCACAACTTCTTTATCCATTTTTCTCTTTCCTGGGATATTTAAGGTGGAATGAAGTGGAGGTCCTTGGCAACACAGCAGCCCTAAACTTTGGTGTACTTGTTTCTTGCTGATTTTTAATTTTTCCAATTTATACCCCCATGCGTGGAAGTGCCCTATGCTCTCTAAGCTGTGTTTTTTAGACGTTTCTGGACACACCGTACACTTCTCCAGAGTGGCTGTTGGCAATTTACATCCCTCCCATCAGTGTAGCAAGGCTCCCATTTCTCCATGGCCTGTCCTGCATTTCTGGTTTTGACCCTTTTTTCAGCATGGCCCATTTGACCGATGGGCAGCGAGACTTCTTTGTAGCGCTGATTTGCCTTTCCAGGTTGCTTGGTTGGCCAAAAAGGGCGTATGCGTTTTTTCCTGAATATATTCAGGAAAAAACGCATACGCCCTTTTTGGCAAAGGGCATCATTATCAATGTTTTGCCACTTTTCATGTGCTTTAAAGGCGATTCGTATCTACCTCCTGAAATCTGTTTCCTGCAATTCTGCCTTGATTTCAAATCCTCTTTTTTGCCTTCCCTCAATATATTTGTGGACGAGAGTTATCATTTATAACTCTGCAGGTTTGTGAATTGCAGTGCCCTGAAGCTCCATTTTACATCTCGCTTTTTGGGAGCTGGCCGTAAAAGCGCAGGATGGCTTCAGGCCCTGTTCTCGTTCCGGGGGGCAGGCTGAGCCTGTGGTTAATTCTTCTTCCTGATGGGAAAATAGAGTGCCCTGTGCCTGTCCCAACACCAAGAGCTAGTCTCTCATTGGTTCCCCATCTTCCCGTTCATCCTCAGGACAAATTGCAACCTGTACGGAACAGGAGGTTAAAGGTGCTGATGCTCCAAGTAGGGAGATTGCTAGTAAAGTGGCTGTAATGGCGAACCCGAGCACAAGGAGATGAGAAATGAGGTGCGTTTTAGAAACCTTTCCCCATCACACGGTGTACCATATTCTGGGTTTCTATGCATGTTTTCGATGTAGGAAGATGCCCTTGAACCTGGAGATTTGGGACCCATGGGATGGGTACCACGCAGTATTACTTTAAAGGGTCTGCGTTTACTCACCCAACCTCACCAAACCTCTCAGCCCCAAGAGTGTCCACCCTTATGTCTCATCCAGCTGTGGGTCTAGATATGGTCAATCCAGGTTCCATCACAGCCCCTGAACGAATTGTGTAAGAATTTCTCTCTCTTTCACTGTCTTTGTTTCATGGGGTTTTAAAAGTAATTTATTTTTAGAATGGGGTTTAGCTGCTTTTCACTGCTGTGTTTATGCCGCTTTACACCCACTTCACACACTAACAGAGAGATTTCACTACATAGGTTTTAAGATTATTACTAGTCAGATATATCCTTGTGTGGTGAATAGGGGGTGTTGAGTCCAGTTCTCTGAGCAAGGAGTAGGTCTTGTCTATTACATATTGGGTTTATGGAACGGTATCTCAGCTCATTTGAAACCCTTGTTTTATGTATCACCCCACCTCACCTTTCCTGTTAAGCAGCCATAGTGTGTTTTCTGCATGTGTGACTCTGTTCTGTTTTGTAATTCAGTTCAAGTGTAACGGTTTTTACTTTCCCTGTATAAGTGATATCTTATGAGAAGTGTCCTTTTCTGTGTGACTTATTTCACTTAGAATCGTCTCATACCTAAATCCACTCATCATGCTGCTACTAGCCTTAGGACATTGATTTCATGGCTGAGTGATATTCCATTGTACACAAGGACCACCACTTATTTATCCATTTTTATCTTTCCTGGGATATTTAAGATGGAATGAAGTGGAGGTCCTTGGCAACAGAGCAGCCCTAAACTTTGGTGTTCCTGTGTCTTGCTGATTTTTAACTTTCCCAATTTATACCCCCATGCATGGAAGTGCCCTATGCTCTCTAAGCTGTGTTTTTTAGATGTTTCAGGACACACTGTACCCTTCTCCAGAGTGGCTGTTGGCAATTTACATCCCGCCCATCAGCGTAGCAAGGCTCCCATTTCTCCATGGCCTGTCCTGCATTTCTGGTTTTGACACTTTTTTCAGCATGGCCCATTTGACCGATGGGAAGCGAGACTTCTTTGTAGCGCTGATTTGCCTTTCCAGGTTGCTTGGTTGGCCAAAAAGGGCGTATGCGTTTTTTCCTGAATATATTCAGGAAAAAACGCATACGCCCTTTTTGGCCAAGGGCATCATTATCAATGTTTTGCCGCTTTTCATGTGCTTTAAAGGCGATTCGTATCTACCTCCTGAAATCTGTTTCCTGCAATTCTGCCTTGATTTCAAATCCTCTTTTTTGCCTTCCCTCAATATATTTGTGGAGGAGAGTTATCATTTATAACTCTGCTGGTTCGTGAATTGCAGTGCCCTGAAGCTCCATTTTACAACTTGCTTTTTTGGGAGCTGGCTACAAAAGCGCTGGATGGCTTCAGGCCCTGTTCTGGTTCTGGGGAGCAGGCTGAGCCTGTGGTTAATTCTTCTTCCTGATGGGAAAATAGAGTGACCTGTGTCTGTCCCAATACCAAGAGCTAGTCTCTCATTGGTTCCCCGTCTTCCCGTTCATCCTCAAGACAAATTGCAACCTGTACGGAACAGGAGGTTAAAGGTGCTGATACTCCAAGTAGGGAGATTGCTAGTAATGTGGCTGGAATGGCGAACCGGAGCTCAAGGAGATGAGAAATGAGGTGCGTTTTAGAAACCTTTCCCCATCACATGGTGTACCATCTTCTGGGTTTCTCATGCATGTTTTCAATGTAGGAAGATGCCCTTGATCCTTGAGATTTGGGACCCATGGGATGGGTTCCAAGCAGTATTACTTTAAAGGGTCTGCGTTTGCTCACTCAACCTCACCAAACCTCTCAGGCCCAAGAGTGTCCACCCTTATGTCTCATCGAGCTGTGGCTCTAGATATGGTCAATCCAGGTTGCATCACAGCCCCTGAACGAATTGTGTAAGAATTTCTCTCTCTTTCTCTGTCTTTGTTTCATGGGTTTTTAAAAGTAATTTATTTTTATAATGGGGTTTAGCTGCTTTTCACTGCTGTGTTTATGCCGCTTTACACCCACTTGACACACTAACAGAGAGATATCAAAACATAGGTTTTAAGATTATTACTAGTCAGTTATATTGTTGTGTGGTGAATAAGGCGTGTTGAATCCGTTCTCTGAGCAAGGAGTAGGTGTTGTCTGTTACATATTGGGTTTATGGAACGGTATCTGAGCTAATTTGAAACCCTTGTTTTATGTATCACCCCACCTCACCTTTCCCGTTAAGCAGCCATAGTTTGTTTTCTGCATGTGTGACTCTGTCCTGTTTTTTAATTCAGTTCAAGTGTAACGGTTTTTACATTCCCTCTATAAGTGATATCTTATGAGAAGTGTCCTTTTCTGTGTGACTTATTTCACTTAGAATTGTCATACCTAAATCCACTCATCATGCTGCTACTAGCCTTATGACAATGATTTCATGGCTGAGTGATATTCCATTGTACATAAGGACCACAACTTCTTTATCCATTTTTCTCTTTCCTGGGATATTTAAGGTGGAATGAAGTGGAGGTCCTTGGCAACACAGCAGCCCTAAACTTTGGTGTACTTGTTTCTTGCTGATTTTTAATTTTTCCAATTTATACCCCCATGCGTGGAAGTGCCCTATGCTCTCTAAGCTGTGTTTTTTAGACGTTTCTGGACACACCGTACACTTCTCCAGAGTGGCTGTTGGCAATTTACATCCCTCCCATCAGTGTAGCAAGGCTCCCATTTCTCCATGGCCTGTCCTGCATTTCTGGTTTTGACCCTTTTTTCAGCATGGCCCATTTGACCGATGGGCAGCGAGACTTCTTTGTAGCGCTGATTTGCCTTTCCAGGTTGCTTGGTTGGCCAAAAAGGGCGTATGCGTTTTTTCCTGAATATATTCAGGAAAAAACGCATACGCCCTTTTTGGCAAAGGGCATCATTATCAATGTTTTGCCACTTTTCATGTGCTTTAAAGGCGATTCGTATCTACCTCCTGAAATCTGTTTCCTGCAATTCTGCCTTGATTTCAAATCCTCTTTTTTGCCTTCCCTCAATATATTTGTGGACGAGAGTTATCATTTATAACTCTGCAGGTTTGTGAATTGCAGTGCCCTGAAGCTCCATTTTACAACTCGCTTTTTGGGAGCTGGCCGTAAAAGCGCAGGATGGCTTCAGGCCCTGTTCTCGTTCCGGGGGGCAGGCTGAGCCTGTGGTTAATTCTTCTTCCTGATGGGAAAATAGAGTGCCCTGTGCCTGTCCCAACACCAACAGCTAGTCTCTCATTGGTTCCCCATCTTCCCGTTCATCCTCAGGACAAATTGCAACCTGTACGGAACAGGAGGTTAAAGGTGCTGATGCTCCAAGTAGGGAGATTGCTAGTAAAGTGGCTGTAATGGCGAACCCGAGCACAAGGAGATGAGAAATGAGGTGCGTTTTAGAAACCTTTCCCCATCACACGGTGTACCATATTCTGGGTTTCTATGCATGTTTTCGATGTAGGAAGATGCCCTTGAACCTGGAGATTTGGGACCCATGGGATGGGTACCATGCAGTATTACTTTAAAGGGTCTGCGTTTACTCACCCAACCTCACCAAACCTCTCAGCCCCAAGAGTGTCCACCCTTATGTCTCATCCAGCTGTGGGTCTAGATATGGTCAATCCAGGTTCCATCACAGCCCCTGAACGAATTGTGTAAGAATTTCTCTCTCTTTCACTGTCTTTGTTTCATGGGGTTTTAAAAGTAATTTATTTTTAGAATGGGGTTTAGCTGCTTTTCACTGCTGTGTTTATGCCGCTTTACACCCACTTCACACACTAACAGAGAGATTTCAATACATAGGTTTTAAGATTATTACTAGTCAGATATATCCTTGTGTGGTGAATAGGGGGTGTTGAGTCCAGTTCTCTGAGCAAGGAGTAGGTCTTGTCTATTACATATTGGGTTTATGGAACAGTATCTCAGCTCATTTGAAACCCTTGTTTTATGTATCACCCCACCTCACCTTTCCTGTTAAGCAGCCATAGTGTGTTTTCTGCATGTGTGACTCTGTTCTGTTTTGTAATTCAGTTCAAGTGTAACGGTTTTTACTTTCCCTGTATAAGTGATATCTTATGAGAAGTGTCCTTTTCTGTGTGACTTATTTCACTTAGAATCGTCTTGTACCTAAATCCACTCATCATGCTGCTACTAGCCTTAGGACATTGATTTCATGGCTGAGTGATATTCCATTGTACATAAGGACCACCACTTATTTATCCATTTTTATCTTTCCTGGGATATTTAAGGTGGAATGAAGTGGAGGTCCTTGGCAACAGAGAAGCCCTAAACTTTGGTGTTCCTGTGTCTTGCTGATTTTTAATTTTCCCAATTTATACCCCCATGCATGGAAGTGCCCTATGCTCTCTAAGCTGTGTTTTTTAGATGTTACAGGACTCACTGTACCCTTCTCCAGAGTGGCTGTTGGCAATTTACATCCCGCCCATCAGCGTAGCAAGGCTCCCATTTCTCCATGGCCTGTCCTGCATTTCTGGTTTTGACACTTTTTTCAGCATGGCCCATTTGACCGATGGGAAGCGAGACTTCTTTGTAGCGCTGATTTGCCTTTCCAGGTTGCTTGGTTGGCCAAAAAGGGCGTATGCGTTTTTTCCTGAATATATTCAGGAAAAAACGCATACGCCCTTTTTGGCCAAGGGCATCATTATCAATGTTTTGCCGCTTTTCATGTGCTTTAAAGGCGATTCGTATCTACCTCCTGAAATCTGTTTCCTGCAATTCTGCCTTGATTTCAAATCCTCTTTTTTGCCTTCCCTCAATATATTTGTGGAGGAGAGTTATCATTTATAACTCTGCTGGTTCGTGAATTGCAGTGCCCTGAAGCTCCATTTTACAACTTGCTTTTTTGGGAGCTGGCTACAAAAGCGCTGGATGGCTTCAGGCCCTGTTCTGGTTCTGGGGAGCAGGCTGAGCCTGTGGTTAATTCTTCTTCCTGATGGGAAAATAGAGTGACCTGTGTCTGTCCCAATACCAAGAGCTAGTCTCTCATTGGTTCCCCGTCTTCCCGTTCATCCTCAAGACAAATTGCAACCTGTACGGAACAGGAGGTTAAAGGTGCTGATACTCCAAGTAGGGAGATTGCTAGTAATGTGGCTGGAATGGCGAACCGGAGCTCAAGGAGATGAGAAATGAGGTGCGTTTTAGAAACCTTTCCCCATCACATGGTGTACCATCTTCTGGGTTTCTCATGCATGTTTTCAATGTAGGAAGATGCCCTTGATCCTTGAGATTTGGGACCCATGGGATGGGTTCCAAGCAGTATTACTTTAAAGGGTCTGCGTTTGCTCACTCAACCTCACCAAACCTCTCAGGCCCAAGAGTGTCCACCCTTATGTCTCATCGAGCTGTGGCTCTAGATATGGTCAATCCAGGTTGCATCACAGCCCCTGAACGAATTGTGTAAGAATTTCTCTCTCTTTCTCTGTCTTTGTTTCATGGGTTTTTAAAAGTAATTTATTTTTATAATGGGGTTTAGCTGCTTTTCACTGCTGTGTTTATGCCGCTTTACACCCACTTGACACACTAACAGAGAGATATCAAAACATAGGTTTTAAGATTATTACTAGTCAGTTATATTGTTGTGTGGTGAATAAGGCGTGTTGAATCCGTTCTCTGAGCAAGGAGTAGGTGTTGTCTGTTACATATTGGGTTTATGGAACGGTATCTGAGCTAATTTGAAACCCTTGTTTTATGTATCACCCCACCTCACCTTTCCCGTTAAGCAGCCATAGTGTGTTTTCTGCATGTGTGACTCTGTCCTGTTTTTTAATTCAGTTCAAGTGTAACGGTTTTTACATTCCCTCTATAAGTGATATCTTATGAGAAGTGTCCTTTTCTGTGTGACTTATTTCACTTAGAATTGTCATACCTAAATCCACTCATCATGCTGCTACTAGCCTTATGACAATGATTTCATGGCTGAGTGATATTCCATTGTACATAAGGACCACAACTTCTTTATCCATTTTTCTCTTTCCTGGGATATTTAAGGTGGAATGAAGTGGAGGTCCTTGGCAACACAGCAGCCCTAAACTTTGGTGTACTTGTTTCTTGCTGATTTTTAATTTTTCCAATTTATACCCCCATGCGTGGAAGTGCCCTATGCTCTCTAAGCTGTGTTTTTTAGACGTTTCTGGACACACCGTACACTTCTCCAGAGTGGCTGTTGGCAATTTACATCCCTCCCATCAGTGTAGCAAGGCTCCCATTTCTCCATGGCCTGTCCTGCATTTCTGGTTTTGACCCTTTTTTCAGCATGGCCCATTTGACCGATGGGCAGCGAGACTTCTTTGTAGCGCTGATTTGCCTTTCCAGGTTGCTTGGTTGGCCAAAAAGGGCGTATGCGTTTTTTCCTGAATATATTCAGGAAAAAACGCATACGCCCTTTTTGGCAAAGGGCATCATTATCAATGTTTTGCCACTTTTCATGTGCTTTAAAGGCGATTCGTATCTACCTCCTGAAATCTGTTTCCTGCAATTCTGCCTTGATTTCAAATCCTCTTTTTTGCCTTCCCTCAATATATTTGTGGACGAGAGTTATCATTTATAACTCTGCAGGTTTGTGAATTGCAGTGCCCTGAAGCTCCATTTTACAACTCGCTTTTTGGGAGCTGGCCGTAAAAGCGCAGGATGGCTTCAGGCCCTGTTCTCGTTCCGGGGGGCAGGCTGAGCCTGTGGTTAATTCTTCTTCCTGATGGGAAAATAGAGTGCCCTGTGCCTGTCCCAACACCAACAGCTAGTCTCTCATTGGTTCCCCATCTTCCCGTTCATCCTCAGGACAAATTGCAACCTGTACGGAACAGGAGGTTAAAGGTGCTGATGCTCCAAGTAGGGAGATTGCTAGTAAAGTGGCTGTAATGGCGAACCCGAGCACAAGGAGATGAGAAATGAGGTGCGTTTTAGAAACCTTTCCCCATCACACGGTGTACCATATTCTGGGTTTCTATGCATGTTTTCGATGTAGGAAGATGCCCTTGAACCTGGAGATTTGGGACCCATGGGATGGGTACCACGCAGTATTACTTTAAAGGGTCTGCGTTTACTCACCCAACCTCACCAAACCTCTCAGCCCCAAGAGTGTCCACCCTTATGTCTCATCCAGCTGTGGGTCTAGATATGGTCAATCCAGGTTCCATCACAGCCCCTGAACGAATTGTGTAAGAATTTCTCTCTCTTTCACTGTCTTTGTTTCATGGGGTTTTAAAAGTAATTTATTTTTAGAATGGGGTTTAGCTGCTTTTCACTGCTGTGTTTATGCCGCTTTACACCCACTTCACACACTAACAGAGAGATTTCAATACACAGGTTTTAAGATTATTACTAGTCAGATATATCCTTGTGTGGTGAATAGGGGGTGTTGAGTCCAGTTCTCTGAGCAAGGAGTAGGTCTTGTCTATTACATATTGGGTTTATGGAACGGTATCTCAGCTCATTTGAAACCCTTGTTTTATGTATCACCCCACCTCACCTTTCCTGTTAAGCAGCCATAGTGTGTTTTCTGCATGTGTGACTCTGTTCTGTTTTGTAATTCAGTTCAAGTGTAACGGTTTTTACTTTCCCTGTATAAGTGATATCTTATGAGAAGTGTCCTTTTCTGTGTGACTTATTTCACTTAGAATCGTCTCATACCTAAATCCACTCATCATGCTGCTACTAGCCTTAGGACATTGATTTCATGGCTGAGTGATATTCCATTGTACACAAGGACCACCACTTATTTATCCATTTTTATCTTTCCTGGGATATTTAAGATGGAATGAAGTGGAGGTCCTTGGCAACAGAGCAGCCCTAAACTTTGGTGTTCCTGTGTCTTGCTGATTTTTAACTTTCCCAATTTATACCCCCATGCATGGAAGTGCCCTATGCTCTCTAAGCTGTGTTTTTTAGATGTTTCAGGACACACTGTACCCTTCTCCAGAGTGGCTGTTGGCAATTTACATCCCGCCCATCAGCGTAGCAAGGCTCCCATTTCTCCATGGCCTGTCCTGCATTTCTGGTTTTGACACTTTTTTCAGCATGGCCCATTTGACCGATGGGAAGCGAGACTTCTTTGTAGCGCTGATTTGCCTTTCCAGGTTGCTTGGTTGGCCAAAAAGGGCGTATGCGTTTTTTCCTGAATATATTCAGGAAAAAACGCATACACCCTTTTTGGCCAAGGGCATCATTATCAATGTTTTGCCGCTTTTCATGTGCTTTAAAGGCGATTCGTATCTACCTCCTGAAATCTGTTTCCTGCAATTCTGCCTTGATTTCAAATCCTCTTTTTTGCCTTCCCTCAATATATTTGTGGACGAGAGTTATCATTTATAACTCTGCAGGTTTGTGAATTGCAGTGCCCTGAAGCTCCATTTTACAACTCGCTTTTTGGGAGCTGGCCGTAAAAGCGCAGGATGGCTTCAGGCCCTGTTCTCGTTCCGGGGGGCAGGCTGAGCCTGTGGTTAATTCTTCTTCCTGATGGGAAAATAGAGTGCCCTGTGCCTGTCCCAACACCAACAGCTAGTCTCTCATTGGTTCCCCATCTTCCCGTTCATCCTCAGGACAAATTGCAACCTGTACGGAACAGGAGGTTAAAGGTGCTGATGCTCCAAGTAGGGAGATTGCTAGTAAAGTGGCTGTAATGGCGAACCCGAGCACAAGGAGATGAGAAATGAGGTGCGTTTTAGAAACCTTTCCCCATCACACGGTGTACCATATTCTGGGTTTCTATGCATGTTTTCGATGTAGGAAGATGCCCTTGAACCTGGAGATTTGGGACCCATGGGATGGGTACCACGCAGTATTACTTTAAAGGGTCTGCGTTTACTCACCCAACCTCACCAAACCTCTCAGCCCCAAGAGTGTCCACCCTTATGTCTCATCCAGCTGTGGGTCTAGATATGGTCAATCCAGGTTCCATCACAGCCCCTGAACGAATTGTGTAAGAATTTCTCTCTCTTTCACTGTCTTTGTTTCATGGGGTTTTAAAAGTAATTTATTTTTAGAATGGGGTTTAGCTGCTTTTCACTGCTGTGTTTATGCCGCTTTACACCCACTTCACACACTAACAGAGAGATTTCAATACATAGGTTTTAAGATTATTACTAGTCAGATATATCCTTGTGTGGTGAATAGGGGGTGTTGAGTCCAGTTCTCTGAGCAAGGAGTAGGTCTTGTCTATTACATATTGGGTTTATGGAACGGTATCTCAGCTCATTTGAAACCCTTGTTTTATGTATCACCCCACCTCACCTTTCCTGTTAAGCAGCCATAGTGTGTTTTCTGCATGTGTGACTCTGTTCTGTTTTGTAATTCAGTTCAAGTGTAACGGTTTTTACTTTCCCTGTATAAGTGATATCTTATGAGAAGTGTCCTTTTCTGTGTGACTTATTTCACTTAGAATCGTCTCATACCTAAATCCACTCATCATGCTGCTACTAGCCTTAGGACATTGATTTCATGGCTGAGTGATATTCCATTGTACACAAGGACCACCACTTATTTATCCATTTTTATCTTTCCTGGGATATTTAAGATGGAATGAAGTGGAGGTCCTTGGCAACAGAGCAGCCCTAAACTTTGGTGTTCCTGTGTCTTGCTGATTTTTAACTTTCCCAATTTATACCCCCATGCATGGAAGTGCCCTATGCTCTCTAAGCTGTGTTTTTTAGATGTTTCAGGACACACTGTACCCTTCTCCAGAGTGGCTGTTGGCAATTTACATCCCGCCCATCAGCGTAGCAAGGCTCCCATTTCTCCATGGCCTGTCCTGCATTTCTGGTTTTGACACTTTTTTCAGCATGGCCCATTTGACCGATGGGAAGCGAGACTTCTTTGTAGCGCTGATTTGCCTTTCCAGGTTGCTTGGTTGGCCAAAAAGGGCGTATGCGTTTTTTCCTGAATATATTCAGGAAAAAACGCATACGCCCTTTTTGGCCAAGGGCATCATTATCAATGTTTTGCCGCTTTTCATGTGCTTTAAAGGCGATTCGTATCTACCTCCTGAAATCTGTTTCCTGCAATTCTGCCTTGATTTCAAATCCTCTTTTTTGCCTTCCCTCAATATATTTGTGGAGGAGAGTTATCATTTATAACTCTGCTGGTTCGTGAATTGCAGTGCCCTGAAGCTCCATTTTACATCTTGCTTTTTTGGGACCTGGCTACAAAAGCGCTGGATGGCTTCAGGCCCTGTTCTGGTTCTGGGGAGCAGGCTGAGCCTGTGGTTAATTCTTCTTCCTGATGGGAAAATAGAGTGACCTGTGTCTGTCCCAATACCAAGAGCTAGTCTCTCATTGGTTCCCCGTCTTCCCGTTCATCCTCAAGACAAATTGCAACCTGTACGGAACAGGAGGTTAAAGGTGCTGATACTCCAAGTAGGGAGATTGCTAGTAATGTGGCTGGAATGGCGAACCGGAGCTCAAGGAGATGAGAAATGAGGTGCGTTTTAGAAACCTTTCCCCATCACATGGTGTACCATCTTCTGGGTTTCTCATGCATGTTTTCAATGTAGGAAGATGCCCTTGATCCTTGAGATTTGGGACCCATGGGATGGGTTCCAAGCAGTATTACTTTAAAGGGTCTGCGTTTGCTCACTCAACCTCACCAAACCTCTCAGGCCCAAGAGTGTCCACCCTTATGTCTCATCGAGCTGTGGCTCTAGATATGGTCAATCCAGGTTGCATCACAGCCCCTGAACGAATTGTGTAAGAATTTCTCTCTCTTTCTCTGTCTTTGTTTCATGGGTTTTTAAAAGTAATTTATTTTTATAATGGGGTTTAGCTGCTTTTCACTGCTGTGTTTATGCCGCTTTACACCCACTTGACACACTAACAGAGAGATATCAAAACATAGGTTTTAAGATTATTACTAGTCAGTTATATTGTTGTGTGGTGAATAAGGCGTGTTGAATCCGTTCTCTGAGCAAGGAGTAGGTGTTGTCTGTTACATATTGGGTTTATGGAACGGTATCTGAGCTAATTTGAAACCCTTGTTTTATGTATCACCCCACCTCACCTTTCCCGTTAAGCAGCCATAGTTTGTTTTCTGCATGTGTGACTCTGTCCTGTTTTTTAATTCAGTTCAAGTGTAACGGTTTTTACATTCCCTCTATAAGTGATATCTTATGAGAAGTGTCCTTTTCTGTGTGACTTATTTCACTTAGAATTGTCATACCTAAATCCACTCATCATGCTGCTACTAGCCTTATGACAATGATTTCATGGCTGAGTGATATTCCATTGTACATAAGGACCACAACTTCTTTATCCATTTTTCTCTTTCCTGGGATATTTAAGGTGGAATGAAGTGGAGGTCCTTGGCAACACAGCAGCCCTAAACTTTGGTGTACTTGTTTCTTGCTGATTTTTAATTTTTCCAATTTATACCCCCATGCGTGGAAGTGCCCTATGCTCTCTAAGCTGTGTTTTTTAGACGTTTCTGGACACACCGTACACTTCTCCAGAGTGGCTGTTGGCAATTTACATCCCTCCCATCAGTGTAGCAAGGCTCCCATTTCTCCATGGCCTGTCCTGCATTTCTGGTTTTGACCCTTTTTTCAGCATGGCCCATTTGACCGATGGGCAGCGAGACTTCTTTGTAGCGCTGATTTGCCTTTCCAGGTTGCTTGGTTGGCCAAAAAGGGCGTATGCGTTTTTTCCTGAATATATTCAGGAAAAAACGCATACGCCCTTTTTGGCAAAGGGCATCATTATCAATGTTTTGCCACTTTTCATGTGCTTTAAAGGCGATTCGTATCTACCTCCTGAAATCTGTTTCCTGCAATTCTGCCTTGATTTCAAATCCTCTTTTTTGCCTTCCCTCAATATATTTGTGGACGAGAGTTATCATTTATAACTCTGCAGGTTTGTGAATTGCAGTGCCCTGAAGCTCCATTTTACAACTCGCTTTTTGGGAGCTGGCCGTAAAAGCGCAGGATGGCTTCAGGCCCTGTTCTCGTTCCGGGGGGCAGGCTGAGCCTGTGGTTAATTCTTCTTCCTGATGGGAAAATAGAGTGCCCTGTGCCTGTCCCAACACCAACAGCTAGTCTCTCATTGGTTCCCCATCTTCCCGTTCATCCTCAGGACAAATTGCAACCTGTACGGAACAGGAGGTTAAAGGTGCTGATGCTCCAAGTAGGGAGATTGCTAGTAAAGTGGCTGTAATGGCGAACCCGAGCACAAGGAGATGAGAAATGAGGTGCGTTTTAGAAACCTTTCCCCATCACACGGTGTACCATATTCTGGGTTTCTATGCATGTTTTCGATGTAGGAAGATGCCCTTGAACCTGGAGATTTGGGACCCATGGGATGGGTACCACGCAGTATTATTTTAAAGGGTCTGCGTTTACTCACCCAACCTCACCAAACCTCTCAGCCCCAAGAGTGTCCACCCTTATGTCTCATCCAGCTGTGGGTCTAGATATGGTCAATCCAGGTTCCATCACAGCCCCTGAACGAATTGTGTAAGAATTTCTCTCTCTTTCACTGTCTTTGTTTCATGGGGTTTTAAAAGTAATTTATTTTTAGAATGGGCTTTAGCTGCTTTTCACTGCTGTGTTTATGCCGCTTTACACCCACTTCACACACTAACAGAGAGATTTCAATACATAGGTTTTAAGATTATTACTAGTCAGATATATCCTTGTGTGGTGAATAGGGGGTGTTGAGTCCAGTTCTCTGAGCAAGGAGTAGGTCTTGTCTATTACATATTGGGTTTATGGAACGGTATCTCAGCTCATTTGAAACCCTTGTTTTATGTATCACCCCACCTCACCTTTCCTGTTAAGCAGCCATAGTGTGTTTTCTGCATGTGTGACTCTGTTCTGTTTTGTAATTCAGTTCAAGTGTAACGGTTTTTACTTTCCCTGTATAAGTGATATCTTATGAGAAGTGTCCTTTTCTGTGTGACTTATTTCACTTAGAATCGTCTCATACCTAAATCCACTCATCATGCTGCTACTAGCCTTAGGACATTGATTTCATGGCTGAGTGATATTCCATTGTACACAAGGACCACCACTTATTTATCCATTTTTATCTTTCCTGGGATATTTAAGATGGAATGAAGTGGAGGTCCTTGGCAACAGAGCAGCCCTAAACTTTGGTGTTCCTGTGTCTTGCTGATTTTTAACTTTCCCAATTTATACCCCCATGCATGGAAGTGCCCTATGCTCTCTAAGCTGTGTTTTTTAGATGTTTCAGGACACACTGTACCCTTCTCCAGAGTGGCTGTTGGCAATTTACATCCCGCCCATCAGCGTAGCAAGGCTCCCATTTCTCCATGGCCTGTCCTGCATTTCTGGTTTTGACACTTTTTTCAGCATGGCCCATTTGACCGATGGGAAGCGAGACTTCTTTGTAGCGCTGATTTGCCTTTCCAGGTTGCTTGGTTGGCCAAAAAGGGCGTATGCGTTTTTTCCTGAATATATTCAGGAAAAAACGCATACGCCCTTTTTGGCCAAGGGCATCATTATCAATGTTTTGCCGCTTTTCATGTGCTTTAAAGGCGATTCGTATCTACCTCCTGAAATCTGTTTCCTGCAATTCTGCCTTGATTTCAAATCCTCTTTTTTGCCTTCCCTCAATATATTTGTGGACGAGAGTTATCATTTATAACTCTGCAGGTTTGTGAATTGCAGTGCCCTGAAGCTCCATTTTACAACTCGCTTTTTGGGAGCTGGCCGTAAAAGCGCAGGATGGCTTCAGGCCCTGTTCTCGTTCCGGGGGGCAGGCTGAGCCTGTGGTTAATTCTTCTTCCTGATGGGAAAATAGAGTGCCCTGTGCCTGTCCCAACACCAACAGCTAGTCTCTCATTGGTTCCCCATCTTCCCGTTCATCCTCAGGACAAATTGCAACCTGTACGGAACAGGAGGTTAAAGGTGCTGATACTCCAAGTAGGGAGATTGCTAGTAATGTGGCTGGAATGGCGAACCGGAGCTCAAGGAGATGAGAAATGAGGTGCGTTTTAGAAACCTTTCCCCATCACATGGTGTACCATCTTCTGGGTTTCTCATGCATGTTTTCAATGTAGGAAGATGCCCTTGATCCTTGAGATTTGGGACCCATGGGATGGGTTCCAAGCAGTATTACTTTAAAGGGTCTGCGTTTGCTCACTCAACCTCACCAAACCTCTCAGGCCCAAGAGTGTCCACCCTTATGTCTCATCGAGCTGTGGCTCTAGATATGGTCAATCCAGGTTGCATCACAGCCCCTGAACGAATTGTGTAAGAATTTCTCTCTCTTTCTCTGTCTTTGTTTCATGGGTTTTTAAAAGTAATTTATTTTTATAATGGGGTTTAGCTGCTTTTCACTGCTGTGTTTATGCCGCTTTACACCCACTTGACACACTAACAGAGAGATATCAAAACATAGGTTTTAAGATTATTACTAGTCAGTTATATTGTTGTGTGGTGAATAAGGCGTGTTGAATCCGTTCTCTGAGCAAGGAGTAGGTGTTGTCTGTTACATATTGGGTTTATGGAACGGTATCTGAGCTAATTTGAAACCCTTGTTTTATGTATCACCCCACCTCACCTTTCCCGTTAAGCAGCCATAGTTTGTTTTCTGCATGTGTGACTCTGTCCTGTTTTTTAATTCAGTTCAAGTGTAACGGTTTTTACATTCCCTCTATAAGTGATATCTTATGAGAAGTGTCCTTTTCTGTGTGACTTATTTCACTTAGAATTGTCATACCTAAATCCACTCATCATGCTGCTACTAGCCTTATGACAATGATTTCATGGCTGAGTGATATTCCATTGTACATAAGGACCACAACTTCTTTATCCATTTTTCTCTTTCCTGGGATATTTAAGGTGGAATGAAGTGGAGGTCCTTGGCAACACAGCAGCCCTAAACTTTGGTGTACTTGTTTCTTGCTGATTTTTAATTTTTCCAATTTATACCCCCATGCGTGGAAGTGCCCTATGCTCTCTAAGCTGTGTTTTTTAGACGTTTCTGGACACACCGTACACTTCTCCAGAGTGGCTGTTGGCAATTTACATCCCTCCCATCAGTGTAGCAAGGCTCCCATTTCTCCATGGCCTGTCCTGCATTTCTGGTTTTGACCCTTTTTTCAGCATGGCCCATTTGACCGATGGGCAGCGAGACTTCTTTGTAGCGCTGATTTGCCTTTCCAGGTTGCTTGGTTGGCCAAAAAGGGCGTATGCGTTTTTTCCTGAATATATTCAGGAAAAAACGCATACGCCCTTTTTGGCAAAGGGCATCATTATCAATGTTTTGCCACTTTTCATGTGCTTTAAAGGCGATTCGTATCTACCTCCTGAAATCTGTTTCCTGCAATTCTGCCTTGATTTCAAATCCTCTTTTTTGCCTTCCCTCAATATATTTGTGGACGAGAGTTATCATTTATAACTCTGCAGGTTTGTGAATTGCAGTGCCCTGAAGCTCCATTTTACAACTCGCTTTTTGGGAGCTGGCCGTAAAAGCGCAGGATGGCTTCAGGCCCTGTTCTCGTTCCGGGGGGCAGGCTGAGCCTGTGGTTAATTCTTCTTCCTGATGGGAAAATAGAGTGCCCTGTGCCTGTCCCAACACCAACAGCTAGTCTCTCATTGGTTCCCCATCTTCCCGTTCATCCTCAGGACAAATTGCAACCTGTACGGAACAGGAGGTTAAAGGTGCTGATGCTCCAAGTAGGGAGATTGCTAGTAAAGTGGCTGTAATGGCGAACCCGAGCACAAGGAGATGAGAAATGAGGTGCGTTTTAGAAACCTTTCCCCATCACACGGTGTACCATATTCTGGGTTTCTATGCATGTTTTCGATGTAGGAAGATGCCCTTGAACCTGGAGATTTGGGACCCATGGGATGGGTACCACGCAGTATTACTTTAAAGGGTCTGCGTTTACTCACCCAACCTCACCAAACCTCTCAGCCCCAAGAGTGTCCACCCTTATGTCTCATCCAGCTGTGGGTCTAGATATGGTCAATCCAGGTTCCATCACAGCCCCTGAACGAATTGTGTAAGAATTTCTCTCTCTTTCACTGTCTTTGTTTCATGGGGTTTTAAAAGTAATTTATTTTTAGAATGGGGTTTAGCTGCTTTTCACTGCTGTGTTTATGCCGCTTTACACCCACTTCACACACTAACAGAGAGATTTCAATACATAGGTTTTAAGATTATTACTAGTCAGATATATCCTTGTGTGGTGAATAGGGGGTGTTGAGTCCAGTTCTCTGAGCAAGGAGTAGGTCTTGTCTATTACATATTGGGTTTATGGAACGGTATCTCAGCTCATTTGAAACCCTTGTTTTATGTATCACCCCACCTCACCTTTCCTGTTAAGCAGCCATAGTGTGTTTTCTGCATGTGTGACTCTGTTCTGTTTTGTAATTCAGTTCAAGTGTAACGGTTTTTACTTTCCCTGTATAAGTGATATCTTATGAGAAGTGTCCTTTTCTGTGTGACTTATTTCACTTAGAATCGTCTCATACCTAAATCCACTCATCATGCTGCTACTAGCCTTAGGACATTGATTTCATGGCTGAGTGATATTCCATTGTACACAAGGACCACCACTTATTTATCCATTTTTATCTTTCCTGGGATATTTAAGATGGAATGAAGTGGAGGTCCTTGGCAACAGAGCAGCCCTAAACTTTGGTGTTCCTGTGTCTTGCTGATTTTTAACTTTCCCAATTTATACCCCCATGCATGGAAGTGCCCTATGCTCTCTAAGCTGTGTTTTTTAGATGTTTCAGGACACACTGTACCCTTCTCCAGAGTGGCTGTTGGCAATTTACATCCCGCCCATCAGCGTAGCAAGGCTCCCATTTCTCCATGGCCTGTCCTGCATTTCTGGTTTTGACACTTTTTTCAGCATGGCCCATTTGACCGATGGGAAGCGAGACTTCTTTGTAGCGCTGATTTGCCTTTCCAGGTTGCTTGGTTGGCCAAAAAGGGCGTATGCGTTTTTTCCTGAATATATTCAGGAAAAAACGCATACGCCCTTTTTGGCCAAGGGCATCATTATCAATGTTTTGCCGCTTTTCATGTGCTTTAAAGGCGATTCGTATCTACCTCCTGAAATCTGTTTCCTGCAATTCTGCCTTGATTTCAAATCCTCTTTTTTGCCTTCCCTCAATATATTTGTGGACGAGAGTTATCATTTATAACTCTGCAGGTTTGTGAATTGCAGTGCCCTGAAGCTCCATTTTACAACTCGCTTTTTGGGAGCTGGCCGTAAAAGCGCAGGATGGCTTCAGGCCCTGTTCTCGTTCCGGGGGGCAGGCTGAGCCTGTGGTTAATTCTTCTTCCTGATGGGAAAATAGAGTGCCCTGTGCCTGTCCCAACACCAACAGCTAGTCTCTCATTGGTTCCCCATCTTCCCGTTCATCCTCAGGACAAATTGCAACCTGTACGGAACAGGAGGTTAAAGGTGCTGATGCTCCAAGTAGGGAGATTGCTAGTAAAGTGGCTGTAATGGCGAACCCGAGCACAAGGAGATGAGAAATGAGGTGCGTTTTAGAAACCTTTCCCCATCACACGGTGTACCATATTCTGGGTTTCTATGCATGTTTTCGATGTAGGAAGATGCCCTTGAACCTGGAGATTTGGGACCCATGGGATGGGTACCACGCAGTATTACTTTAAAGGGTCTGCGTTTACTCACCCAACCTCACCAAACCTCTCAGCCCCAAGAGTGTCCACCCTTATGTCTCATCCAGCTGTGGGTCTAGATATGGTCAATCCAGGTTCCATCACAGCCCCTGAACGAATTGTGTAAGAATTTCTCTCTCTTTCACTGTCTTTGTTTCATGGGGTTTTAAAAGTAATTTATTTTTAGAATGGGGTTTAGCTGCTTTTCACTGCTGTGTTTATGCCGCTTTACACCCACTTCACACACTAACAGAGAGATTTCAATACATAGGTTTTAAGATTATTACTAGTCAGATATATCCTTGTGTGGTGAATAGGGGGTGTTGAGTCCAGTTCTCTGAGCAAGGAGTAGGTCTTGTCTATTACATATTGGGTTTATGGAACGGTATCTCAGCTCATTTGAAACCCTTGTTTTATGTATCACCCCACCTCACCTTTCCTGTTAAGCAGCCATAGTGTGTTTTCTGCATGTGTGACTCTGTTCTGTTTTGTAATTCAGTTCAAGTGTAACGGTTTTTACTTTCCCTGTATAAGTGATATCTTATGAGAAGTGTCCTTTTCTGTGTGACTTATTTCACTTAGAATCGTCTCATACCTAAATCCACTCATCATGCTGCTACTAGCCTTAGGACATTGATTTCATGGCTGAGTGATATTCCATTGTACACAAGGACCACCACTTATTTATCCATTTTTATCTTTCCTGGGATATTTAAGATGGAATGAAGTGGAGGTCCTTGGCAACAGAGCAGCCCTAAACTTTGGTGTTCCTGTGTCTTGCTGATTTTTAACTTTCCCAATTTATACCCCCATGCATGGAAGTGCCCTATGCTCTCTAAGCTGTGTTTTTTAGATGTTTCAGGACACACTGTACCCTTCTCCAGAGTGGCTGTTGGCAATTTACATCCCGCCCATCAGCGTAGCAAGGCTCCCATTTCTCCATGGCCTGTCCTGCATTTCTGGTTTTGACACTTTTTTCAGCATGGCCCATTTGACCGATGGGAAGCGAGACTTCTTTGTAGCGCTGATTTGCCTTTCCAGGTTGCTTGGTTGGCCAAAAAGGGCGTATGCGTTTTTTCCTGAATATATTCAGGAAAAAACGCATACGCCCTTTTTGGCCAAGGGCATCATTATCAATGTTTTGCCGCTTTTCATGTGCTTTAAAGGCGATTCGTATCTACCTCCTGAAATCTGTTTCCTGCAATTCTGCCTTGATTTCAAATCCTCTTTTTTGCCTTCCCTCAATATATTTGTGGAGGAGAGTTATCATTTATAACTCTGCTGGTTCGTGAATTGCAGTGCCCTGAAGCTCCATTTTACAACTTGCTTTTTTGGGAGCTGGCTACAAAAGCGCTGGATGGCTTCAGGCCCTGTTCTGGTTCTGGGGAGCAGGCTGAGCCTGTGGTTAATTCTTCTTCCTGATGGGAAAATAGAGTGACCTGTGTCTGTCCCAATACCAAGAGCTAGTCTCTCATTGGTTCCCCGTCTTCCCGTTCATCCTCAAGACAAATTGCAACCTGTACGGAACAGGAGGTTAAAGGTGCTGATACTCCAAGTAGGGAGATTGCTAGTAATGTGGCTGGAATGGCGAACCGGAGCTCAAGGAGATGAGAAATGAGGTGCGTTTTAGAAACCTTTCCCCATCACATGGTGTACCATCTTCTGGGTTTCTCATGCATGTTTTCAATGTAGGAAGATGCCCTTGATCCTTGAGATTTGGGACCCATGGGATGGGTTCCAAGCAGTATTACTTTAAAGGGTCTGCGTTTGCTCACTCAACCTCACCAAACCTCTCAGGCCCAAGAGTGTCCACCCTTATGTCTCATCGAGCTGTGGCTCTAGATATGGTCAATCCAGGTTGCATCACAGCCCCTGAACGAATTGTGTAAGAATTTCTCTCTCTTTCTCTGTCTTTGTTTCATGGGTTTTTAAAAGTAATTTATTTTTATAATGGGGTTTAGCTGCTTTTCACTGCTGTGTTTATGCCGCTTTACACCCACTTGACACACTAACAGAGAGATATCAAAACATAGGTTTTAAGATTATTACTAGTCAGTTATATTGTTGTGTGGTGAATAAGGCGTGTTGAATCCGTTCTCTGAGCAAGGAGTAGGTGTTGTCTGTTACATATTGGGTTTATGGAACGGTATCTGAGCTAATTTGAAACCCTTGTTTTATGTATCACCCCACCTCACCTTTCCCGTTAAGCAGCCATAGTTTGTTTTCTGCATGTGTGACTCTGTCCTGTTTTTTAATTCAGTTCAAGTGTAACGGTTTTTACATTCCCTCTATAAGTGATATCTTATGAGAAGTGTCCTTTTCTGTGTGACTTATTTCACTTAGAATTGTCATACCTAAATCCACTCATCATGCTGCTACTAGCCTTATGACAATGATTTCATGGCTGAGTGATATTCCATTGTACATAAGGACCACAACTTCTTTATCCATTTTTCTCTTTCCTGGGATATTTAAGGTGGAATGAAGTGGAGGTCCTTGGCAACACAGCAGCCCTAAACTTTGGTGTACTTGTTTCTTGCTGATTTTTAATTTTTCCAATTTATACCCCCATGCGTGGAAGTGCCCTATGCTCTCTAAGCTGTGTTTTTTAGACGTTTCTGGACACACCGTACACTTCTCCAGAGTGGCTGTTGGCAATTTACATCCCTCCCATCAGTGTAGCAAGGCTCCCATTTCTCCATGGCCTGTCCTGCATTTCTGGTTTTGACCCTTTTTTCAGCATGGCCCATTTGACCGATGGGCAGCGAGACTTCTTTGTAGCGCTGATTTGCCTTTCCAGGTTGCTTGGTTGGCCAAAAAGGGCGTATGCGTTTTTTCCTGAATATATTCAGGAAAAAACGCATACGCCCTTTTTGGCAAAGGGCATCATTATCAATGTTTTGCCACTTTTCATGTGCTTTAAAGGCGATTCGTATCTACCTCCTGAAATCTGTTTCCTGCAATTCTGCCTTGATTTCAAATCCTCTTTTTTGCCTTCCCTCAATATATTTGTGGACGAGAGTTATCATTTATAACTCTGCAGGTTTGTGAATTGCAGTGCCCTGAAGCTCCATTTTACAACTCGCTTTTTGGGAGCTGGCCGTAAAAGCGCAGGATGGCTTCAGGCCCTGTTCTCGTTCCGGGGGGCAGGCTGAGCCTGTGGTTAATTCTTCTTCCTGATGGGAAAATAGAGTGCCCTGTGCCTGTCCCAACACCAACAGCTAGTCTCTCATTGGTTCCCCATCTTCCCGTTCATCCTCAGGACAAATTGCAACCTGTACGGAACAGGAGGTTAAAGGTGCTGATGCTCCAAGTAGGGAGATTGCTAGTAAAGTGGCTGTAATGGCGAACCCGAGCACAAGGAGATGAGAAATGAGGTGCGTTTTAGAAACCTTTCCCCATCACACGGTGTACCATATTCTGGGTTTCTATGCATGTTTTCGATGTAGGAAGATGCCCTTGAACCTGGAGATTTGGGACCCATGGGATGGGTACCACGCAGTATTACTTTAAAGGGTCTGCGTTTACTCACCCAACCTCACCAAACCTCTCAGCCCCAAGAGTGTCCACCCTTATGTCTCATCCAGCTGTGGGTCTAGATATGGTCAATCCAGGTTCCATCACAGCCCCTGAACGAATTGTGTAAGAATTTCTCTCTCTTTCACTGTCTTTGTTTCATGGGGTTTTAAAAGTAATTTATTTTTAGAATGGGGTTTAGCTGCTTTTCACTGCTGTGTTTATGCCGCTTTACACCCACTTCACACACTAACAGAGAGATTTCAATACATAGGTTTTAAGATTATTACTAGTCAGATATATCCTTGTGTGGTGAATAGGGGGTGTTGAGTCCAGTTCTCTGAGCAAGGAGTAGGTCTTGTCTATTACATATTGGGTTTATGGAACGGTATCTCAGCTCATTTGAAACCCTTGTTTTATGTATCACCCCACCTCACCTTTCCTGTTAAGCAGCCATAGTGTGTTTTCTGCATGTGTGACTCTGTTCTGTTTTGTAATTCAGTTCAAGTGTAACGGTTTTTACTTTCCCTGTATAAGTGATATCTTATGAGAAGTGTCCTTTTCTGTGTGACTTATTTCACTTAGAATCGTCTCATACCTAAATCCACTCATCATGCTGCTACTAGCCTTAGGACATTGATTTCATGGCTGAGTGATATTCCATTGTACACAAGGACCACCACTTATTTATCCATTTTTATCTTTCCTGGGATATTTAAGATGGAATGAAGTGGAGGTCCTTGGCAACAGAGCAGCCCTAAACTTTGGTGTTCCTGTGTCTTGCTGATTTTTAACTTTCCCAATTTATACCCCCATGCATGGAAGTGCCCTATGCTCTCTAAGCTGTGTTTTTTAGATGTTTCAGGACACACTGTACCCTTCTCCAGAGTGGCTGTTGGCAATTTACATCCCGCCCATCAGCGTAGCAAGGCTCCCATTTCTCCATGGCCTGTCCTGCATTTCTGGTTTTGACACTTTTTTCAGCATGGCCCATTTGACCGATGGGAAGCGAGACTTCTTTGTAGCGCTGATTTGCCTTTCCAGGTTGCTTGGTTGGCCAAAAAGGGCGTATGCGTTTTTTCCTGAATATATTCAGGAAAAAACGCATACGCCCTTTTTGGCCAAGGGCATCATTATCAATGTTTTGCCGCTTTTCATGTGCTTTAAAGGCGATTCGTATCTACCTCCTGAAATCTGTTTCCTGCAATTCTGCCTTGATTTCAAATCCTCTTTTTTGCCTTCCCTCAATATATTTGTGGAGGAGAGTTATCATTTATAACTCTGCTGGTTCGTGAATTGCAGTGCCCTGAAGCTCCATTTTACAACTTGCTTTTTTGGGAGCTGGCTACAAAAGCGCTGGATGGCTTCAGGCCCTGTTCTGGTTCTGGGGAGCAGGCTGAGCCTGTGGTTAATTCTTCTTCCTGATGGGAAAATAGAGTGACCTGTGTCTGTCCCAATACCAAGAGCTAGTCTCTCATTGGTTCCCCGTCTTCCCGTTCATCCTCAAGACAAATTGCAACCTGTACGGAACAGGAGGTTAAAGGTGCTGATACTCCAAGTAGGGAGATTGCTAGTAATGTGGCTGGAATGGCGAACCGGAGCTCAAGGAGATGAGAAATGAGGTGCGTTTTAGAAACCTTTCCCCATCACATGGTGTACCATCTTCTGGGTTTCTCATGCATGTTTTCAATGTAGGAAGATGCCCTTGATCCTTGAGATTTGGGACCCATGGGATGGGTTCCAAGCAGTATTACTTTAAAGGGTCTGCGTTTGCTCACTCAACCTCACCAAACCTCTCAGGCCCAAGAGTGTCCACCCTTATGTCTCATCGAGCTGTGGCTCTAGATATGGTCAATCCAGGTTGCATCACAGCCCCTGAACGAATTGTGTAAGAATTTCTCTCTCTTTCTCTGTCTTTGTTTCATGGGTTTTTAAAAGTAATTTATTTTTATAATGGGGTTTAGCTGCTTTTCACTGCTGTGTTTATGCCGCTTTACACCCACTTGACACACTAACAGAGAGATATCAAAACATAGGTTTTAAGATTATTACTAGTCAGTTATATTGTTGTGTGGTGAATAAGGCGTGTTGAATCCGTTCTCTGAGCAAGGAGTAGGTGTTGTCTGTTACATATTGGGTTTATGGAACGGTATCTGAGCTAATTTGAAACCCTTGTTTTATGTATCACCCCACCTCACCTTTCCCGTTAAGCAGCCATAGTTTGTTTTCTGCATGTGTGACTCTGTCCTGTTTTTTAATTCAGTTCAAGTGTAACGGTTTTTACATTCCCTCTATAAGTGATATCTTATGAGAAGTGTCCTTTTCTGTGTGACTTATTTCACTTAGAATTGTCATACCTAAATCCACTCATCATGCTGCTACTAGCCTTATGACAATGATTTCATGGCTGAGTGATATTCCATTGTACATAAGGACCACAACTTCTTTATCCATTTTTCTCTTTCCTGGGATATTTAAGGTGGAATGAAGTGGAGGTCCTTGGCAACACAGCAGCCCTAAACTTTGGTGTACTTGTTTCTTGCTGATTTTTAATTTTTCCAATTTATACCCCCATGCGTGGAAGTGCCCTATGCTCTCTAAGCTGTGTTTTTTAGACGTTTCTGGACACACCGTACACTTCTCCAGAGTGGCTGTTGGCAATTTACATCCCTCCCATCAGTGTAGCAAGGCTCCCATTTCTCCATGGCCTGTCCTGCATTTCTGGTTTTGACCCTTTTTTCAGCATGGCCCATTTGACCGATGGGCAGCGAGACTTCTTTGTAGCGCTGATTTGCCTTTCCAGGTTGCTTGGTTGGCCAAAAAGGGCGTATGCGTTTTTTCCTGAATATATTCAGGAAAAAACGCATACGCCCTTTTTGGCAAAGGGCATCATTATCAATGTTTTGCCACTTTTCATGTGCTTTAAAGGCGATTCGTATCTACCTCCTGAAATCTGTTTCCTGCAATTCTGCCTTGATTTCAAATCCTCTTTTTTGCCTTCCCTCAATATATTTGTGGACGAGAGTTATCATTTATAACTCTGCAGGTTTGTGAATTGCAGTGCCCTGAAGCTCCATTTTACAACTCGCTTTTTGGGAGCTGGCCGTAAAAGCGCAGGATGGCTTCAGGCCCTGTTCTCGTTCCGGGGGGCAGGCTGAGCCTGTGGTTAATTCTTCTTCCTGATGGGAAAATAGAGTGCCCTGTGCCTGTCCCAACACCAACAGCTAGTCTCTCATTGGTTCCCCATCTTCCCGTTCATCCTCAGGACAAATTGCAACCTGTACGGAACAGGAGGTTAAAGGTGCTGATGCTCCAAGTAGGGAGATTGCTAGTAAAGTGGCTGTAATGGCGAACCCGAGCACAAGGAGATGAGAAATGAGGTGCGTTTTAGAAACCTTTCCCCATCACACGGTGTACCATATTCTGGGTTTCTATGCATGTTTTCGATGTAGGAAGATGCCCTTGAACCTGGAGATTTGGGACCCATGGGATGGGTACCACGCAGTATTACTTTAAAGGGTCTGCGTTTACTCACCCAACCTCACCAAACCTCTCAGCCCCAAGAGTGTCCACCCTTATGTCTCATCCAGCTGTGGGTCTAGATATGGTCAATCCAGGTTCCATCACAGCCCCTGAACGAATTGTGTAAGAATTTCTCTCTCTTTCACTGTCTTTGTTTCATGGGGTTTTAAAAGTAATTTATTTTTAGAATGGGCTTTAGCTGCTTTTCACTGCTGTGTTTATGCCGCTTTACACCCACTTCACACACTAACAGAGAGATTTCAATACATAGGTTTTAAGATTATTACTAGTCAGATATATCCTTGTGTGGTGAATAGGGGGTGTTGAGTCCAGTTCTCTGAGCAAGGAGTAGGTCTTGTCTATTACATATTGGGTTTATGGAACGGTATCTCAGCTCATTTGAAACCCTTGTTTTATGTATCACCCCACCTCACCTTTCCTGTTAAGCAGCCATAGTGTGTTTTCTGCATGTGTGACTCTGTTCTGTTTTGTAATTCAGTTCAAGTGTAACGGTTTTTACTTTCCCTGTATAAGTGATATCTTATGAGAAGTGTCCTTTTCTGTGTGACTTATTTCACTTAGAATCGTCTCATACCTAAATCCACTCATCATGCTGCTACTAGCCTTAGGACATTGATTTCATGGCTGAGTGATATTCCATTGTACACAAGGACCACCACTTATTTATCCATTTTTATCTTTCCTGGGATATTTAAGATGGAATGAAGTGGAGGTCCTTGGCAACAGAGCAGCCCTAAACTTTGGTGTTCCTGTGTCTTGCTGATTTTTAACTTTCCCAATTTATACCCCCATGCATGGAAGTGCCCTATGCTCTCTAAGCTGTGTTTTTTAGATGTTTCAGGACACACTGTACCCTTCTCCAGAGTGGCTGTTGGCAATTTACATCCCGCCCATCAGCGTAGCAAGGCTCCCATTTCTCCATGGCCTGTCCTGCATTTCTGGTTTTGACACTTTTTTCAGCATGGCCCATTTGACCGATGGGAAGCGAGACTTCTTTGTAGCGCTGATTTGCCTTTCCAGGTTGCTTGGTTGGCCAAAAAGGGCGTATGCGTTTTTTCCTGAATATATTCAGGAAAAAACGCATACGCCCTTTTTGGCCAAGGGCATCATTATCAATGTTTTGCCGCTTTTCATGTGCTTTAAAGGCGATTCGTATCTACCTCCTGAAATCTGTTTCCTGCAATTCTGCCTTGATTTCAAATCCTCTTTTTTGCCTTCCCTCAATATATTTGTGGAGGAGAGTTATCATTTATAACTCTGCTGGTTCGTGAATTGCAGTGCCCTGAAGCTCCATTTTACAACTTGCTTTTTTGGGAGCTGGCTACAAAAGCGCTGGATGGCTTCAGGCCCTGTTCTGGTTCTGGGGAGCAGGCTGAGCCTGTGGTTAATTCTTCTTCCTGATGGGAAAATAGAGTGACCTGTGTCTGTCCCAATACCAAGAGCTAGTCTCTCATTGGTTCCCCGTCTTCCCGTTCATCCTCAAGACAAATTGCAACCTGTACGGAACAGGAGGTTAAAGGTGCTGATACTCCAAGTAGGGAGATTGCTAGTAATGTGGCTGGAATGGCGAACCGGAGCTCAAGGAGATGAGAAATGAGGTGCGTTTTAGAAACCTTTCCCCATCACATGGTGTACCATCTTCTGGGTTTCTCATGCATGTTTTCAATGTAGGAAGATGCCCTTGATCCTTGAGATTTGGGACCCATGGGATGGGTTCCAAGCAGTATTACTTTAAAGGGTCTGCGTTTGCTCACTCAACCTCACCAAACCTCTCAGGCCCAAGAGTGTCCACCCTTATGTCTCATCGAGCTGTGGCTCTAGATATGGTCAATCCAGGTTGCATCACAGCCCCTGAACGAATTGTGTAAGAATTTCTCTCTCTTTCTCTGTCTTTGTTTCATGGGTTTTTAAAAGTAATTTATTTTTATAATGGGGTTTAGCTGCTTTTCACTGCTGTGTTTATGCCGCTTTACACCCACTTGACACACTAACAGAGAGATATCAAAACATAGGTTTTAAGATTATTACTAGTCAGTTATATTGTTGTGTGGTGAATAAGGCGTGTTGAATCCGTTCTCTGAGCAAGGAGTAGGTGTTGTCTGTTACATATTGGGTTTATGGAACGGTATCTGAGCTAATTTGAAACACTTGTTTTATGTATCACCCCACCTCACCTTTCCCGTTAAGCAGCCATAGTTTGTTTTCTGCATGTGTGACTCTGTCCTGTTTTTTAATTCAGTTCAAGTGTAACGGTTTTTACATTCCCTCTATAAGTGATATCTTATGAGAAGTGTCCTTTTCTGTGTGACTTATTTCACTTAGAATTGTCATACCTAAATCCACTCATCATGCTGCTACTAGCCTTATGACAATGATTTCATGGCTGAGTGATATTCCATTGTACATAAGGACCACAACTTCTTTATCCATTTTTCTCTTTCCTGGGATATTTAAGGTGGAATGAAGTGGAGGTCCTTGGCAACACAGCAGCCCTAAACTTTGGTGTACTTGTTTCTTGCTGATTTTTAATTTTTCCAATTTATACCCCCATGCGTGGAAGTGCCCTATGCTCTCTAAGCTGTGTTTTTTAGACGTTTCTGGACACACCGTACACTTCTCCAGAGTGGCTGTTGGCAATTTACATCCCTCCCATCAGTGTAGCAAGGCTCCCATTTCTCCATGGCCTGTCCTGCATTTCTGGTTTTGACCCTTTTTTCAGCATGGCCCATTTGACCGATGGGCAGCGAGACTTCTTTGTAGCGCTGATTTGCCTTTCCAGGTTGCTTGGTTGGCCAAAAAGGGCGTATGCGTTTTTTCCTGAATATATTCAGGAAAAAACGCATACGCCCTTTTTGGCAAAGGGCATCATTATCAATGTTTTGCCACTTTTCATGTGCTTTAAAGGCGATTCGTATCTACCTCCTGAAATCTGTTTCCTGCAATTCTGCCTTGATTTCAAATCCTCTTTTTTGCCTTCCCTCAATATATTTGTGGACGAGAGTTATCATTTATAACTCTGCAGGTTTGTGAATTGCAGTGCCCTGAAGCTCCATTTTACAACTCGCTTTTTGGGAGCTGGCCGTAAAAGCGCAGGATGGCTTCAGGCCCTGTTCTCGTTCCGGGGGGCAGGCTGAGCCTGTGGTTAATTCTTCTTCCTGATGGGAAAATAGAGTGCCCTGTGCCTGTCCCAACACCAACAGCTAGTCTCTCATTGGTTCCCCATCTTCCCGTTCATCCTCAGGACAAATTGCAACCTGTACGGAACAGGAGGTTAAAGGTGCTGATGCTCCAAGTAGGGAGATTGCTAGTAAAGTGGCTGTAATGGCGAACCCGAGCACAAGGAGATGAGAAATGAGGTGCGTTTTAGAAACCTTTCCCCATCACACGGTGTACCATATTCTGGGTTTCTATGCATGTTTTCGATGTAGGAAGATGCCCTTGAACCTGGAGATTTGGGACCCATGGGATGGGTACCACGCAGTATTACTTTAAAGGGTCTGCGTTTACTCACCCAACCTCACCAAACCTCTCAGCCCCAAGAGTGTCCACCCTTATGTCTCATCCAGCTGTGGGTCTAGATATGGTCAATCCAGGTTCCATCACAGCCCCTGAACGAATTGTGTAAGAATTTCTCTCTCTTTCACTGTCTTTGTTTCATGGGGTTTTAAAAGTAATTTATTTTTAGAATGGGCTTTAGCTGCTTTTCACTGCTGTGTTTATGCCGCTTTACACCCACTTCACACACTAACAGAGAGATTTCAATACATAGGTTTTAAGATTATTACTAGTCAGATATATCCTTGTGTGGTGAATAGGGGGTGTTGAGTCCAGTTCTCTGAGCAAGGAGTAGGTCTTGTCTATTACATATTGGGTTTATGGAACGGTATCTCAGCTCATTTGAAACCCTTGTTTTATGTATCACCCCACCTCACCTTTCCTGTTAAGCAGCCATAGTGTGTTTTCTGCATGTGTGACTCTGTTCTGTTTTGTAATTCAGTTCAAGTGTAACGGTTTTTACTTTCCCTGTATAAGTGATATCTTATGAGAAGTGTCCTTTTCTGTGTGACTTATTTCACTTAGAATCGTCTCATACCTAAATCCACTCATCATGCTGCTACTAGCCTTAGGACATTGATTTCATGGCTGAGTGATATTCCATTGTACACAAGGACCACCACTTATTTATCCATTTTTATCTTTCCTGGGATATTTAAGATGGAATGAAGTGGAGGTCCTTGGCAACAGAGCAGCCCTAAACTTTGGTGTTCCTGTGTCTTGCTGATTTTTAACTTTCCCAATTTATACCCCCATGCATGGAAGTGCCCTATGCTCTCTAAGCTGTGTTTTTTAGATGTTTCAGGACACACTGTACCCTTCTCCAGAGTGGCTGTTGGCAATTTACATCCCGCCCATCAGCGTAGCAAGGCTCCCATTTCTCCATGGCCTGTCCTGCATTTCTGGTTTTGACACTTTTTTCAGCATGGCCCATTTGACCGATGGGAAGCGAGACTTCTTTGTAGCGCTGATTTGCCTTTCCAGGTTGCTTGGTTGGCCAAAAAGGGCGTATGCGTTTTTTCCTGAATATATTCAGGAAAAAACGCATACGCCCTTTTTGGCCAAGGGCATCATTATCAATGTTTTGCCGCTTTTCATGTGCTTTAAAGGCGATTCGTATCTACCTCCTGAAATCTGTTTCCTGCAATTCTGCCTTGATTTCAAATCCTCTTTTTTGCCTTCCCTCAATATATTTGTGGAGGAGAGTTATCATTTATAACTCTGCTGGTTCGTGAATTGCAGTGCCCTGAAGCTCCATTTTACAACTTGCTTTTTTGGGAGCTGGCTACAAAAGCGCTGGATGGCTTCAGGCCCTGTTCTGGTTCTGGGGAGCAGGCTGAGCCTGTGGTTAATTCTTCTTCCTGATGGGAAAATAGAGTGACCTGTGTCTGTCCCAATACCAAGAGCTAGTCTCTCATTGGTTCCCCGTCTTCCCGTTCATCCTCAAGACAAATTGCAACCTGTACGGAACAGGAGGTTAAAGGTGCTGATACTCCAAGTAGGGAGATTGCTAGTAATGTGGCTGGAATGGCGAACCGGAGCTCAAGGAGATGAGAAATGAGGTGCGTTTTAGAAACCTTTCCCCATCACATGGTGTACCATCTTCTGGGTTTCTCATGCATGTTTTCAATGTAGGAAGATGCCCTTGATCCTTGAGATTTGGGACCCATGGGATGGGTTCCAAGCAGTATTACTTTAAAGGGTCTGCGTTTGCTCACTCAACCTCACCAAACCTCTCAGGCCCAAGAGTGTCCACCCTTATGTCTCATCGAGCTGTGGCTCTAGATATGGTCAATCCAGGTTGCATCACAGCCCCTGAACGAATTGTGTAAGAATTTCTCTCTCTTTCTCTGTCTTTGTTTCATGGGTTTTTAAAAGTAATTTATTTTTATAATGGGGTTTAGCTGCTTTTCACGGCTGTGTTTATGCCGCTTTACACCCACTTGACACACTAACAGAGAGATATCAAAACATAGGTTTTAAGATTATTACTAGTCAGTTATATTGTTGTGTGGTGAATAAGGCGTGTTGAATCCGTTCTCTGAGCAAGGAGTAGGTGTTGTCTGTTACATATTGGGTTTATGGAACGGTATCTGAGCTAATTTGAAACCCTTGTTTTATGTATCACCCCACCTCACCTTTCCCGTTAAGCAGCCATAGTTTGTTTTCTGCATGTGTGACTCTGTCCTGTTTTTTAATTCAGTTCAAGTGTAACGGTTTTTACATTCCCTCTATAAGTGATATCTTATGAGAAGTGTCCTTTTCTGTGTGACTTATTTCACTTAGAATTGTCATACCTAAATCCACTCATCATGCTGCTACTAGCCTTATGACAATGATTTCATGGCTGAGTGATATTCCATTGTACATAAGGACCACAACTTCTTTATCCATTTTTCTCTTTCCTGGGATATTTAAGGTGGAATGAAGTGGAGGTCCTTGGCAACACAGCAGCCCTAAACTTTGGTGTACTTGTTTCTTGCTGATTTTTAATTTTTCCAATTTATACCCCCATGCGTGGAAGTGCCATATGCTCTCTAAGCTGTGTTTTTTAGACGTTTCAGGACACACCGTACACTTCTCCAGAGTGGCTGTTGGCAATTTACATCCCTCCCATCAGTGTAGCAAGGCTCCCATTTCTCGATGGCCTGTCCTGCATTTCTGGTTTTGACCCTTTTTTCAGCATGGCCCATTTGACCGATGGGAAGCGAGACTTCTTTGTAGCGCTGATTTGCCTTTCCAGGTTGCTTGGTTGGCCAAAAAGGGCGTATGCGTTTTTTCCTGAATATATTCAGGAAAAAACGCATACGCCCTTTTTGGCCAAGGGCATCATTATCAATGTTTTGCCGCTTTTCATGTGCTTTAAAGGCGATTCGTATCTACCTCCTGAAATTTGTTTCCTGCAATTCTGCCTTGATTTCAAATCCTCTTTTTTGCCTTCCCTCAATATATTTGTGGACGAGAGTTATCATTTATAACTCTGCAGGTTTGTGAATTGCAGTGCCCTGAAGCTCCATTTTACAACTCGCTTTTTGGGAGCTGGCCGTAAAAGCGCAGGATGGCTTCAGGCCCTGTTCTCGTTCCGGGGGGCAGGCTGAGCCTGTGGTTAATTCTTCTTCCTGATGGGAAAATAGAGTGCCCTGTGCCTGTCCCAACACCAACAGCTAGTCTCTCATTGGTTCCCCATCTTCCCGTTCATCCTCAGGACAAATTGCAACCTGTACGGAACAGGAGGTTAAAGGTGCTGATGCTCCAAGTAGGGAGATTGCTAGTAAAGTGTCTGTAATGGCGAACCCGAGCACAAGGAGATGAGAAATGAGGTGCGTTTTAGAAACTTTTCCCCATCACACGGTGTACCATATTCTGGGTTTCTATGCATGTTTTCGATGTAGGAAGATGCCCTTGAACCTGGAGATTTGGGACCCATGGGATGGGTACCACGCAGTATTACTTTAAAGGGTCTGCGTTTACTCACCCAACCTCACCAAACCTCTCAGCCCCAAGAGTGTCCACCCTTATGTCTCATCCAGCTGTGGGTCTAGATATGGTCAATCCAGGTTCCATCACAGCCCCTGAACGAATTGTGTAAGAATTTCTCTCTCTTTCACTGTCTTTGTTTCATGGGGTTTTAAAAGTAATTTATTTTTAGAATGGGGTTTAGCTGCTTTTCACTGCTGTGTTTATGCCGCTTTACACCCACTTCACACACTAACAGAGAGATTTCAATACATAGGTTTTAAGATTATTACTAGTCAGATATATCCTTGTGTGGTGAATAGGGGGTGTTGAGTCCAGTTCTCTGAGCAAGGAGTAGGTCTTGTCTATTACATATTGGGTTTATGGAACGGTATCTCAGCTCATTTGAAACCCTTGTTTTATGTATCACCCCACCTCACCTTTCCTGTTAAGCAGCCATAGTGTGTTTTCTGCATGTGTGACTC